>NW_026991378.1:0-52250 GCF_036370855.1 Dromaius novaehollandiae | reverse complement strand
CTTTCCGCCCCTTCCGCCCCTTCCGCCCCTTCCGCCCTTCCGCCCCTTCCGCCCCTTCCGCCCCTTCCGCCCTTTCCGCCCTTTCCGCCCTTTCCGCCCCTTCTGCCCCTTCCGCCCCTTCCGCCCTTTCCGCCCTTCCGCCCCTTCCGCCCCTTCCGCCCTTTCCGCCCCTTCCGCCCCGTCCGCCCCTTCCGACCTTCCGCCCTTTCCGCCCTTTCCGCCCTTTCCGCCCCTTCCGCCCTTTCCGCCCTTTCCGCCCTTTCCGCCCTTCCGCCCCTTCTGCCCCTTCCGCCCCTTCCGCCCTTTCCGCCCCTTCCGCCCCTTCCGCCCCTTCCGCCCCTTCCGCCCTTCCGCCCTTCCGCCCTTTCTGCCCTTCCGCCCTTTCCGCCCATTCCGCCCCTTCCGCCCTTTCCGCCCTTCCGCCCCTTCCGCCCCTTCCGCCCCTTCCGCCCTTTCCGCCCTTCCGCCCTTCCTCCCCTTCCGCCCCTTCCGCCCTTTCCGCCCTTTCCGCCCTTTCCGCCCCTTCCGCCCCTTCCGCCCTTTCCGCCCCTTCCGCACCTTCCGCCCCTTCCGCCCTTCCGCCCCTTCCGCCCCATCCGCCCTTCCGCCCTTCCGCCCTTTCCGCCCCTTCCGCCCCTTCCGCCCCTTCCGCCCCTTCCGCCCTTTCCGCCCTTTCCGCCCTTCCGCCCTTTCCGCCCCTTCCGCCCTTCCGCCCCTTCCGCCCCTTCCGCCCTTCCGCCCTTCCGCCCTTCCACCCCTTCCGCCCCTTCCGCCCCTTCCGCCCTTTCCGCCCTTCCGCCCCTTCCGCCCCTTCCGCCCCTTCCGCCCTTTCCGCCCTTCCGCCCTTCCTCCCCTTCCGCCCCTTCCGCCCCTTCCGCCCTTTCCGCCCTTTCCGCCCTTTCCGCCCCTCCGCCCCTTCCGCCCCTTCCGCCCTTTCCGCCCTTCCGCCCCTTCCGCCCCTTCCGCCCTTTCCGCCCTTTCCGCCCTTCCGCCCCTTCCGCCCTTTCCGCCCCTTCCGGCCTTCCGCCCCTTCCGCCCCTTCCGCCCCTTCCGCCCTTTCCGCCCCTTCCGCCCTTTCCGCCCTTTCCGCCCTTTCCGCCCTTTCCGCCCCTTCCGCCCCTTCCGCCCCTTCCGCCCTTTCCGCCCTTTCCGCCCTTCCGCCCCTTCCGCCCTTTCCGCCCCTTCCGTCCTTTCCGCCCCTTCCGCCCTTCTGCCCTTCCGCCCTTTCCGCCCCTTCCGCCCCTTCCGCCCTTTCCGCCCTTTCCGCCCTTCCGCCCCTTCCGCCCCTTCCGCCCCTTCCGCCCTTTCCGCCCTTTCCGCCCTTTCCGCCCTTCCGCCCTTTCCGCCCTTTCCGCCCTTTCCGCCCTTCCGCCCCTTCCGCCCCTTCCGCCCCTTCCGCCCTTTCCGCCCCTTCCGCCCCTTCCGCCCCTTCCGCCCTTCCGCCCTTTCCGCCCTTTCCGCCCTTTCCGCCCCTTCCGCCCCTTCCGCCCCTTCCGCCCTTTCCGCCCTTCCGCCCCTTCCGCCCTTTCCGCCCCTTCCGCCCCTTCCGCCCCTTCCGCCCTTTCCGCCCCTTCCGCCCTTCCGCCCTTTCCGCCCTTTCCGCCCCTTCCGCCCCTTCCGCCCTTTCCGCCCTTTCCGCCCCTTCCGCCCCTTCCGCCCTTTCCGCCCCTTCCGCCCTTTCCGCCCCTTCCGCCCCTTCCGCCCCTTCCGCCCTTTCCGGCCTTCCGCCCCTTCCACCCTTTCCGCCCCTTCCGCCCCTTCCGCCCCTTCCGCCCTTCCGCCCCTTCCGCCCTTTCCGCCCCTTCCGCCCCTTCCGCCCCTTCCGCCCTTCCGCCCTTTCCGCCCTTCCGCCCTTTCCGCCCTTTCCGCCCTTTCCGCCCCTTCCGCCCTTTCCGCCCTTCCGCCCCTTCCGTCCCTTCCGCCCCTTCCGCCCTTTCCGCCCCTTCTGCCCTTCCGCCCCTTCCGCCCCTTCCGCCCTTTCCGCCCTTCCGCCCCTTCCGCCCCTTCCGCCCTTTCCGCCCCTTCCGCCCCTTCCGCCCCTTCCGCCCTTTCCGCCCTTCCGCCCCTTCCGCCCCTTCCGCCCCTTCCGCCCCTTCCGCCCTTTCCGCCCTTTCTGCCCCTTCTGCCCCTTCCGCCCTTCCGCCCTTTCCGCTCCTACCGCCCCTTCCGCCCTTTCCGCCCTTCCGCCCCTTCCGCCCTTCCGCCCCTTCCGCCCCTTCCGCCCTTTCCGCCCTTTCCGCCCCTTCCGCCCCTTCCGCCCCTTCCGCCCCTTCCGCCCTTTCCGCCCTTTCCGCCCTTTCCGCCCTTCCGCCCCTTCCGCCCTTTCCGCCCTTTCCGCCCTTCCGCCCCTTCCGCCCCTTCCGCCCCTTCCGCCCTTTCCGCCCTTTCCGCCCTTTCCGCCCTTCCGCCCTTTCCGCCCTTTCCGCCCTTCCGCCCCTTCCGCCCCTTCCGCCCCTTCCGCCCTTTCCGCCCCTTCCGCCCCTTCCGCCCTTCCGCCCTTTCCGCCCTTTCCGCCCTTTCCGCCCCTTCCGCCCCTTCCGCCCTTTCCGCCCTTCCGCCACTTCCGCCCCTTCCGCCCTTTCCGCCCTTTCCGCCCTTCCGCCCTTTCCGGCCTTCCGCCCCTTCCGCCCCTTCCGCCCTTTCCGCCCCTTCCGCACCTTCCGCCCCTTCCGCCCTTCCGCCCTTTCCGCCCTTTCCGCCCTTTCCGCCCCTTCCGCCCTTTCCGCCCTTCCGCCACTTCCGCCCCTTCCGCCCTTTCCGCCCTTTCCGCCCTTCCGCCCTTTCCGGCCTTCCGCCCCTTCCGCCCCTTCCGCCCTTTCCGCCCTTTCCGCCCTTTCCGCCCCTTCCGCCCCTTCCGCCCTTCCGCCCTTTCCGCCCTTCCGCCCTTTCCGCCCTTTCCGCCCCTTCCGCCCCTTCCGCCCTTTCCGCCCTTCCGCCCCTTCCGTCCCTTCCGCCCCTTCCGCCCTTTCCGCCCCTTCTGCCCTTCCGCCCCTTCCGCCCCTTCCGCCCTTTCCGCCCTTCCGCCCCTTCCGCCCCTTCCGCCCTTTCCGCCCCTTCCGCCCCTTCCGCCCCTTCCGCCCTTTCCGCCCTTCCGCCCCTTCCGCCCCTTCCGCCCCTTCCGCCCCTTCCGCCCTTTCCGCCCTTTCTGCCCCTTCTGCCCCTTCCGCCCTTCCGCCCTTTCCGCTCCTACCGCCCCTTCCGCCCTTTCCGCCCTTCCGCCCCTTCCGCCCTTCCGCCCCTTCCGCCCCTTCCGCCCTTTCCGCCCTTTCCGCCCCTTCCGCCCCTTCCGCCCCTTCCGCCCCTTCCGCCCTTTCCGCCCTTTCCGCCCTTTCCGCCCTTCCGCCCCTTCCGCCCCTTCCGCCCCTTCCGCCCTTTCCGCCCTTTCCGCCCTTTCCGCCCTTCCGCCCTTTCCGCCCTTTCCGCCCTTCCGCCCCTTCCGCCCCTTCCGCCCCTTCCGCCCTTTCCGCCCCTTCCGCCCCTTCCGCCCTTCCGCCCTTTCCGCCCTTTCCGCCCTTTCCGCCCCTTCCGCCCCTTCCGCCCTTTCCGCCCTTCCGCCACTTCCGCCCCTTCCGCCCTTTCCGCCCTTTCCGCCCTTCCGCCCTTTCCGGCCTTCCGCCCCTTCCGCCCCTTCCGCCCTTTCCGCCCCTTCCGCACCTTCCGCCCCTTCCGCCCTTCCGCCCTTTCCGCCCTTTCCGCCCTTTCCGCCCCTTCCGCCCCTTCCGCCCTTTCCGCCCTTTCCGCCCTTTCCGCCCTTCCGCCCCTTCCGCCCTTTCCGCCCCTTCCGCCCCTTCCGCCCCTTCCGCCCTTCCGCCCTTTCCGCCCTTTCCGCCCTTTCCGCCCCTTCCGCCCTTTCCGCCCTTCCGCCCCTTCCGCCCCTTCCGCCCCTTCCGCCCTTTCCGCCCCTTCCGCCCTTCCGCCCCTTCCGCCCTTTCCGCCCTTTCCGCCCTTCCGCCCCTTCCGCCCCTTCCGCCCTTTCCGCCCCTTCCGCCCCTTCCGCCCCTTCCGCCCTTCCGCCCCTTCCGCCCCTTCCGCCCCTTCCGCCCCTTCCGCCCTTTCCGCCCTTTCCGCCCCTTCCGCCCCTTCCGCCCTTCCGCCCTTTCCGCTCCTTCCGCCCCTTCCGCCCTTTCCGCCCTTTCCGCCCCTTCCGCCCCTTCCGCCCCTTCCGCCCCTTCCGCCCTTCCGCCCTTTCCGCCCTTTCTGCCCTTCCGCCCTTTCCGCCCCTTCCGCCCCTTCCGCCCTTCCGCCCCTTCCGTCCCTTCCGCCCCTTCCGCCCTTTCCGCCCCTTCTGCCCTTCCGCCCCTTCCGCCCTTTCCGCCCTTTCCGCCCTTCCGCCCCTTCCGCCCTTCCGCCCTTTCCGCCCTTCCGCCCCTTCCGCCCCTTCCGCCCCTTCCGGCCCTTCCGCCTTTTCCGCCCTTCCGCCCCTTCCGCCCTTTCCGCCCCTTCCGCCCCTTCCGCCCCTTCCGCCCTTCCGCCCCTTCCGCCCCTTCCGCCCCTTCCGCCCCTTCCGCCCTTTCCGCCCTTTCCGCCCCTTCCGCCCCTTCCGCCCTTCCGCCCTTTCCGCTCCTTCCGCCCCTTCCGCCCTTTCCGCCCTTTCCGCCCCTTCCGCCCCTTCCGCCCCTTCCGCCCCTTCCGCCCTTCCGCCCTTTCCGCCCTTTCTGCCCTTCCGCCCTTTCCGCCCTTCCGCCCCTTCCGCCCCTTCCGCCCCTTCCGCCCTTTCCGCCCTTCCGCCCTTCCTCCCCTTCCGCCCCTTCCGCCCTTTCCGCCCTTTCCGCCCTTTCCGCCCCTTCCGCCCCTTCCGCCCTTTCCGCCCCTTCCGCACCTTCCGCCCCTTCCGCCCTTCCGCCCCTTCCGCCCCATCCGCCCTTCCGCCCTTTCCGCCCCTTCCGCCCCTTCCGCCCCTTCCGCCCCTTCCGCCCTTTCCGCCCTTTCCGCCCTTCCGCCCTTTCCGCCCCTTCCGCCCTTCCGCCCCTTCCGCCCCTTCCGCCCTTCCGCCCTTCCGCCCTTCCACCCCTTCCGCCCCTTCCGCCCCTTCCGCCCTTTCCGCCCTTCCGCCCCTTCCGCCCCTTCCGCCCCTTCCGCCCTTTCCGCCCTTCCGCCCTTCCTCCCCTTCCGCCCCTTCCGCCCCTTCCGCCCTTTCCGCCCTTTCCGCCCTTTCCGCCCCTCCGCCCCTTCCGCCCCTTCCGCCCTTTCCGCCCTTCCGCCCCTTCCGCCCCTTCCGCCCTTTCCGCCCTTTCCGCCCTTCCGCCCCTTCCGCCCTTTCCGCCCCTTCCGGCCTTCCGCCCCTTCCGCCCCTTCCGCCCCTTCCGCCCTTTCCGCCCCTTCCGCCCTTTCCGCCCTTTCCGCCCTTTCCGCCCTTTCCGCCCCTTCCGCCCCTTCCGCCCCTTCCGCCCTTTCCGCCCTTTCCGCCCTTCCGCCCCTTCCGCCCTTTCCGCCCCTTCCGTCCTTTCCGCCCCTTCCGCCCTTCTGCCCTTCCGCCCTTTCCGCCCCTTCCGCCCCTTCCGCCCCTTCCGCCCTTTCCGCCCTTCCGCCCCTTCCGCCCCTTCCGCCCCTTCCGCCCTTTCCGCCCTTTCCGCCCTTTCCGCCCTTCCGCCCTTTCCGCCCTTTCCGCCCTTTCCGCCCTTCCGCCCCTTCCGCCCCTTCCGCCCCTTCCGCCCTTTCCGCCCCTTCCGCCCCTTCCGCCCCTTCCGCCCTTCCGCCCTTTCCGCCCTTTCCGCCCTTTCCGCCCCTTCCGCCCCTTCCGCCCCTTCCGCCCTTTCCGCCCTTCCGCCCCTTCCGCCCTTTCCGCCCCTTCCGCCCCTTCCGCCCCTTCCGCCCTTTCCGCCCCTTCCGCCCTTCCGCCCTTTCCGCCCTTTCCGCCCCTTCCGCCCCTTCCGCCCTTTCCGCCCCTTCCGCCCCTTCCGCCCCTTCCGCCCTTTCCGCCCCTTCCGCCCTTTCCGCCCCTTCCGCCCCTTCCGCCCCTTCCGCCCTTTCCGGCCTTCCGCCCCTTCCACCCTTTCCGCCCCTTCCGCCCCTTCCGCCCCTTCCGCCCTTCCGCCCCTTCCGCCCTTTCCGCCCCTTCCGCCCCTTCCGCCCCTTCCGCCCTTCCGCCCTTTCCGCCCTTCCGCCCTTTCCGCCCTTTCCGCCCTTTCCGCCCCTTCCGCCCTTTCCGCCCTTCCGCCCCTTCCGTCCCTTCCGCCCCTTCCGCCCTTTCCGCCCCTTCTGCCCTTCCGCCCCTTCCGCCCTTTCCGCCCTTTCCGCCCTTCCGCCCCTTCCGCCCCTTCCGCCCTTTCCGCCCCTTCCGCCCCTTCCGCCCCTTCCGCCCTTTCCGCCCTTCCGCCCCTTCCGCCCCTTCCGCCCCTTCCGCCCCTTCCGCCCTTTCCGCCCTTTCTGCCCCTTCTGCCCCTTCCGCCCTTCCGCCCTTTCCGCTCCTACCGCCCCTTCCGCCCTTTCCGCCCTTCCGCCCCTTCCGCCCTTCCGCCCCTTCCGCCCTTTCCGCCCTTTCCGCCCTTTCCGCCCCTTCCGCCCCTTCCGCCCCTTCCGCCCCTTCCGCCCTTTCCGCCCTTTCCGCCCTTTCCGCCCTTCCGCCCCTTCCGCCCTTTCCGCCCTTTCCGCCCTTCCGCCCCTTCCGCCCCTTCCGCCCCTTCCGCCCTTTCCGCCCTTTCCGCCCTTTCCGCCCTTCCGCCCTTTCCGCCCTTTCCGCCCTTCCGCCCCTTCCGCCCCTTCCGCCCCTTCCGCCCTTTCCGCCCCTTCCGCCCCTTCCGCCCTTCCGCCCTTTCCGCCCTTTCCGCCCTTTCCGCCCCTTCCGCCCCTTCCGCCCTTTCCGCCCTTCCGCCACTTCCGCCCCTTCCGCCCTTTCCGCCCTTTCCGCCCTTTCCGCCCTTTCCGGCCTTCCGCCCCTTCCGCCCCTTCCGCCCTTTCCGCCCCTTCCGCACCTTCCGCCCCTTCCGCCCCTTCCGCCCTTTCCGCCCTTTCCGCCCTTTCCGCCCCTTCCGCCCCTTCCGCCCTTTCCGCCCTTTCCGCCCTTTCCGCCCTTCCGCCCCTTCCGCCCTTTCCGCCCCTTCCGCCCCTTCCGCCCCTTCCGCCCTTCCGCCCTTTCCGCCCTTTCCGCCCTTTCCGCCCCTTCCGCCCTTTCCGCCCTTCCGCCCCTTCCGCCCCTTCCGCCCCTTCCGCCCTTTCCGCCCCTTCCGCCCTTCCGCCCCTTCCGCCCTTTCCGCCCTTTCCGCCCTTCCGCCCCTTCCGCCCCTTCCGCCCTTTCCGCCCCTTCCGCCCCTTCCGCCCCTTCCGCCCTTCCGCCCCTTCCGCCCCTTCCGCCCCTTCCGCCCCTTCCGCCCTTTCCGCCCTTTCCGCCCCTTCCGCCCCTTCCGCCCTTCCGCCCTTTCCGCTCCTTCCGCCCCTTCCGCCCTTTCCGCCCTTTCCGCCCCTTCCGCCCCTTCCGCCCCTTCCGCCCCTTCCGCCCTTCCGCCCTTTCCGCCCTTCCGCCCTTTCCGCCCCTTCCGCCCTTCCGCCCCTTCCGCCCCTTCCGCCCCTTCCGCCCTTCCGCCCCTTCCGCCCCTTCCGCCCTTTCCGCCCTTTCCGCCCTTCCGCCCCTTCCGCCCCTTCCGCCCCTTCCGCCCTTTCCGCCCTTTCCGCCCTTTCCGCCCTTCCGCCCCTTCCGCCCCTTCCGCCCCTTCCGCCCTTTCCGCCCTTTCCGCCCTTCCGCCCCTTCCGCCCCTTCCGCCCCTTCCGCCCTTCCGCCCCTTCCGCCCCTTCCGCCCTTCCGCCCTTTCCGCCCTTTCCGCCCCTTCCGCCCTTCCGCCCCTTCCGCCCCTTCCGCCCCTTCCGCCCTTTCCGCCCTTTCCGCCCTTCCGCCCCTTCCGCCCTTCCGCCCCTTCCGCCCCTTCCGCCCTTTCCGCCCTTTCCGCCCTTCCGCCCCTTCCGCCCCTTCCGCCCTTTCCGCCCTTTCCGCCCTTTCCGCCCTTTCCGCCCTTCCACCCCTTCCGCCCCTTCCGCCCTTCCGCCCTTCCGCCCTTTCCGCCCCTTCCGCCCCTTCCGCCCCTTCCGCCCCTTCCGCCCTTTCCGCCCTTTCCGCCCCTTCCGCCCCTTCCGCCCTTCCGCCCCTTCCGCCCCTTCCGCTCCTTCCGCCCCTTCCGCCCCTTCCGCCCTTTCCGCCCTTTCCGCCCCTTCCGCCCTTCCGCCCCTTCCGCCCCTTCCGCCCTTTCCGCCCTTTCCGCCCTTTCCGCCCTTCCGCCCCTTCCGCCCTTTCCGCCCTTTCCGCCCTTCCGCCCCTTCCGCCCCTTCCGCCCCTTCCGCCCTTTCCGCCCTTTCCGCCCTTTCCGCCCTTCCGCCCCTTCCGCCCCTTCTGCCCCTTCCGCCCTTTCCGCCCTTTCCGCCCTTCCGCCCCTTCCGCCCCTTCCGCCCTTCCGCCCCTTCCGCCCCTTCCGCCCTTCCGCCCTTTCCGCCCTTTCCGCCCCTTCCGCCCTTCCGCCCCTTCCGCCCCTTCCGCCCCTTCCGCCCTTTCCGCCCTTTCCGCCTTTTCCGCCCTTCCGCCCCTTCCGCCCTTCCGCCCTTTCCGCCCTTTCCGCCCCTTCCGCCCTTCCGCCCCTTCCGCCCCTTCCGCCCTTTCCGCCCTTTCCGCCCTTCCGCCCTTTCCGCCCCTTCCGCCCCTTCCGCCCTTTCCGCCCTTTCCGCCCTTCCGCCCCTTCCGCCCCTTCCGCCCCTTCCGCCCTTTCCGCCCTTCCGCCCCTTCCGCCCCTTCCGCCCTTTCCGCCCCTTCCGCCCCTTCCGCCCTTCCGCCCTTTCCGCCCTTTCCGCCCCTTCCGCCCTTCCGCCCCTTCCGCCCCTTCCGCCCCTTCCGCCCTTTCCGCCCTTTCCGCCCTTTCCGCCCTTCCGCCCCTTCCGCCCTTCCGCCCTTTCCGCCCTTTCCGCCCCTTCCGCCCTTCCGCCCCTTCCGCCCCTTCCGCCCTTTCCGCCCCTTCCGCCCTTCCGCCCTTTCCGCCCCTTCCGCCCTTCCGCCCTTCCGCCCTTCCGCCCTTTCCGCCCCTTCCGCCCTTCCGCCCTTCCGCCCTTTCCGCTCCTTCCGCCCCTTCCACCCCTTCCGCCCTTTCCGCCCTTTCCGCCCTTTCCGCCCCTTCCGCCCTTCCGCCCCTTCCGCCCCTTGCGCCCCTTCCGCCCTTTCCGCCCTTTCCGCCCTTCCGCCCCTTCCGCCCCTTCCGCCCCTTCCGCCCTTTCCGCCCTTTCCGCCCTTTCCGCCCTTCCGCCCCTTCCGCCCCTTCCGCCCCTTCCGCCCTTTCCGCCCTTTCCGCCTTTCCGCCCCTTCCGCCCCTTCCGCCCCTTCCGCCCCTTCCGCCCCTTCCGCCCTTCCGCCCCTTCCGCCCCTTCCGCCCTTCCGCCCTTTCCGCCCTTTCCGCCCCTTCCGCCCTTCCGCCCCTTCCGCCCCTTCCGCCCCTTCCGCCCCTTCCGCCCTTTCCGCCCTTTCCGCCCTTTCCGCCCTTCCGCCCCTTCCGCCCCTTCCGCCCCTTCCGCCCTTTCCGCCCTTTCCGCCCCTTCCGCCCCTTCCGCCCCTTCCGCCCCTTCCGCCCTTCCGCCCCTTCCGCCCTTCCGCCCTTTCCGCCCCTTCCGCCCCTTCCGCCCCTTCCGCCCCTTCCGCCCTTCCGCCCCTTCCGCCCTTCCGCCCTTTCCGCACTTTCCGCCCCTTCCGCCCTTCCGCCCCTTCCGCCCCTTCCGCCCTTTCCGCCCCTTCCGCCCTTTCCGCCCTTCCGCCCCTTCCGCCCCTTCCGCCCTTTCCGCCCCTTCCGCCCCTTCCGCCCCTTCCGCCCTTTCCGCCCTTTCCGCCCTTCCGCCCTTCCACCCCTTCCGCCCCTTCCGCCCTTTCCGCCCTTTCCGCCCTTCCGCCCCTTCCGCCCCTTCCGCCCCTTCCGCCCTTTCCGCCCTTTCCGCCCTTTCCGCCCTTCCGCCCCTTCCGCCCCTTCCGCCCCTTCCGCCCTTTCCGCCCTTTCCGCCCCTTCCGCCCTTTCCGCCCTTCCGCCCTTCCGCCCTTTCCGCTCCTTCCGCCCCTTCCGCCCCTTCCGCCCCTTCCGCCCTTTCCGCCCCTTCCGCCCTTCCGCCCCTTCCGCCCCTTCCGCCCCTTCCGCCCTTTCCGCCCTTTCCGCCCTTTCCGCCCTTCCGCCCCTTCCGCCCCTTCCGCCCTTTCCGCCCTTTCCGCCCTTCCGCCCCTTCCGCCCCTTCCGCCCCTTCCGCCCTTTCCGCCCTTTCCGCCCTTTCCGCCCTTCCGCCCCTTCCGCCCTTTCCGCCCCTTCCGTCCTTTCCGCCCCTTCCGCCCTTCTGCCCTTCCGCCCTTTCCGCCCCTTCCGCCCCTTCCGCCCCTTCCGCCCTTTCCGCCCTTTCCGCCCTTCCGCCCCTTCCGCCCCTTCCGCCCTTTCCGCCCTTTCCGCCCTTTCCGCCCCTTCCGCCCCTTCCGCCCTTTCCGCCCCTTCCGCACCTTCCGCCCCTTCCGCCCTTCCGCCCTTTCCGCCCTTTCCGCCCTTTCCGCCCCTTCCGCCCCTTCCGCCCTTTCCGCCCTTTCCGCCCTTTCCGCCCTTCCGCCCCTTCCGCCCCTTCCGCCCCTTCCGCCCCTTCCGCCCTTTCCGCCCTTTCCGCCCTTCCGCCCCTTCCGCCCCTTCCGCCCCTTCCGCCCTTTCCGCCCTTTCCGCCCTTTCCGCCCTTCCGCCCCTTCCGCCCCTTCCGCCCCTTCCGCCCTTTCCGCCCTTTCCGCCCCTTCCGCCCTTTCCGCCCTTCCGCCCTTCCGCCCTTTCCGCTCCTTCCGCCCCTTCCGCCCCTTCCGCCCTTTCCGCCCTTTCCGCCCCTTCCGCCCTTCCGCCCCTTCCGCCCCTTCCGCCCTTTCCGCCCTTTCCGCCCTTTCCGCCCTTCCGCCCCTTCCGCCCCTTCCGCCCTTTCCGCCCTTTCCGCCCTTCCGCCCCTTCCGCCCCTTCCGCCCCTTCCGCCCTTTCCGCCCTTTCCGCCCTTTCCGCCCTTCCGCCCCTTCCGCCCTTTCCGCCCCTTCCGTCCTTTCCGCCCCTTCCGCCCTTCTGCCCTTCCGCCCTTTCCGCCCCTTCCGCCCCTTCCGCCCCTTCCGCCCTTTCCGCCCTTTCCGCCCTTCCGCCCCTTCCGCCCCTTCCGCCCTTTCCGCCCTTTCCGCCCTTTCCGCCCTTCCGCCCTTTCCGCCCTTTCCGCCCTTCCGCCCCTTCCGCCCCTTCCGCCCCTTCCGCCCTTCCGCCCCTTCCGCCCTTTCCGCCCTTTCCGCCCTTTCCGGCCTTCCGCCCCTTCCGCCCCTTCCGCCCTTTCCGCCCCTTCCGCACCTTCCGCCCCTTCCGCCCTTCCGCCCTTTCCGCCCTTTCCGCCCCTTCCGCCCCTTCCGCCCTTTCCGCCCTTTCCGCCCTTTCCGCCCTTCCGCCCCTTCCGCCCCTTCCGCCCTTCCGCCCTTTCCGCCCTTCCGCCCTTTCCGCCCCTTCCGCCCCTTCCGCCCCTTCCGCCCTTTCCGCCCTTTCCGCCCCTTCCGCCCCTTCCGCCCTTCCGCCCTTTCCGCTCCTTCCGCCCCTTCCGCCCTTTCCGCCCTTTCCGCCCCTTCCGCCCCTTCCGCCCCTTCCGCCCCTTCCGCCCCTTCCGCCCTTCCGCCCTTTCCGCCCTTCCGCCCTTTCCGCCCCTTCCGCCCTTCCGCCCCTTCCGCCCCTTCCGCCCCTTCCGCCCTTCCGCCCCTTCCGCCCCTTCCGCCCTTTCCGCCCTTTCCGCCCTTCCGCCCCTTCCGCCCCTTCCGCCCCTTCCGCCCTTTCCGCCCTTTCCGCCCTTTCCGCCCTTCCGCCCCTTCCGCCCCTTCCGCCCCTTCCGCCCTTTCCGCCCTTTCCGCCCTTCCGCCCCTTCCGCCCCTTCCGCCCCTTCCGCCCTTCCGCCCCTTCCGCCCCTTCCGCCCTTCCGCCCCATCCGCCCTTTCCGCCCCTTCCGCCCTTCCGCCCCTTCCGCCCCTTCCGCCCCTTCCGCCCCTTCCGCCCTTTCCGCCCTTTCCGCCCTTCCGCCCCTTCCGCCCTTCCGCCCCTTCCGCCCCTTCCGCCCTTTCCGCCCTTTCCGCCCTTCCGCCCCTTCCGCCCCTTCCGCCCTTTCCGCCCTTTCCGCCCTTTCCGCCCTTTCCGCCCTTCCACCCCTTCCGCCCCTTCCGCCCTTCCGCCCTTCCGCCCTTTCCGCCCCTTCCGCCCCTTCCGCCCCTTCCGCCCCTTCCGCCCTTTCCGCCCTTTCCGCCCCTTCCGCCCCTTCCGCCCTTCCGCCCCTTCCGCCCTTTCCGCTCCTTCCGCCCCTTCCGCCCCTTCCGCCCTTTCCGCCCTTTCCGCCCCTTCCGCCCTTCCGCCCCTTCCGCCCCTTCCGCCCTTTCCGCCCTTTCCGCCCTTTCCGCCCTTCCGCCCCTTCCGCCCTTTCCGCCCTTTCCGCCCCTTCCGCCCCTTCCGCCCCTTCCGCCCCTTCCGCCCTTTCCGCCCTTTCCGCCCTTCCGCCCCTTCCGCCCCTTCTGCCCCTTCCGCCCTTTCCGCCCTTTCCGCCCTTCCGCCCCTTCCGCCCCTTCCGCCCTTCCGCCCCTTCCGCCCCTTCCGCCCTTCCGCCCTTTCCGCCCTTTCCGCCCCTTCCGCCCTTCCGCCCCTTCCGCCCTTTCCGCCCCTTCCGCCCTTTCCGCCCTTTCCGCCTTTTCCGCCCTTCCGCCCCTTCCGCCCTTCCGCCCTTTCCGCCCTTTCCGCCCCTTCCGCCCTTCCGCCCCTTCCGCCCCTTCCGCCCTTTCCGCCCTTTCCGCCCTTCCGCCCTTTCCGCCCCTTCCGCCCCTTCCGCCCTTTCCGCCCTTTCCGCCCTTTCCGCCCTTCCGCCCCTTCCGCCCCTTCCGCCCCTTCCGCCCTTTCCGCCCTTCCGCCCCTTCCGCCCCTTCCGCCCTTCCGCCCCTTCCGCCCCTTCCGCCCTTCCGCCCTTTCCGCCCTTTCCGCCCCTTCCGCCCTTCCGCCCCTTCCGCCCCTTCCGCCCCTTCCGCCCTTTCCGCCCTTTCCGCCCTTTCCGCCCTTCCGCCCCTTCCGCCCTTCCGCCCTTTCCGCCCTTTCCGCCCCTTCCGCCCTTCCGCCCCTTCCGCCCCTTCCGCCCTTTCCGCCCCTTCCGCCCTTCCGCCCTTTCCGCCCCTTCCGCCCTTCCGCCCTTCCGCCCTTCCGCCCTTTCCGCCCCTTCCGCCCTTCCGCCCTTCCGCCCTTTCCGCTCCTTCCGCCCCTTCCGCCCCTTCCGCCCTTTCCGCCCTTTCCGCCCTTTCCGCCCCTTCCGCCCTTCCGCCCCTTCCGCCCCTTCCGCCCCTTCCGCCCTTTCCGCCCTTTCCGCCCTTCCGCCCCTTCCGCCCCTTCCGCCCCTTCCGCCCTTTCCGCCCTTTCCGCCCTTTCCGCCCTTCCGCCCCTTCCGCCCCTTCCGCCCCTTCCGCCCTTTCCGCCCTTTCCGCCCTTCCGCCCCTTCCGCCCCTTACGCCCCTTCCGCCCCTTCCGCCCCTTCCGCCCTTCCGCCCCTTCCGCCCCTTCCGCCCTTCCGCCCTTTCCGCCCTTTCCGCCCCTTCCGCCCTTCCGCCCCTTCCGCCCCTTCCGCCCCTTCCGCCCCTTCCGCCCTTTCCGCCCTTTCCGCCCTTTCCGCCCTTCCGCCCCTTCCGCCCCTTCCGCCCCTTCCGCCCCTTCCGCCCTTTCCGCCCTTCCGCCCCTTCCGCCCCTTCCGCCCTTTCCGCCCTTTCCGCCCTTCCGCCCCTTCCGCCCCTTCCGCCCTTTCCGCCCTTTCCGCCCTTTCCGCCCTTTCCGCCCTTCCGCCCCTTCCGCCCTTCTGCCCTTCCGCCCTTTCCGCCCCTTCCGTCCTTTCCGCCCCTTCCGCCCTTCTGCCCTTCCGCCCTTTCCGCCCCTTCCGCCCCTTCCGCCCCTTCCGCCCTTTCCGCCCTTTCCGCCCTTCCGCCCTCCCGCCCTTTCCGCCCCTTCCGCCCCTTCCGCCCTTTCCGCCCTTCCGCCCTTCCTCCCCTTCCGCCCCTTCCGCCCTTTCCGCCCTTCCGCCCTTTCCGCCCCTCCGCCCCTTCCGCCCCTTCCGCCCTTTCCGCCCTTCCGCCCCTTCCGCCCCTTCCGCCCCTTCCGCCCTTTCCGCCCTTTCCGCCCTTTCCGCACTTACGCCCTTTCCACCCCTTCCGCCCTTTCCGCCCTTTCCGCCCTTTCCGCCCTTCCGCCCCTTCCGCCCCTTCCGCCCCTTCCGCCCCTTCCGGCCTTCCGCCCCTTCCGCCCCTTCCGCCCCTTCCGCCCTTTCCGCCCTTTCCGCCCCTTCCGCCCTTCCGCCCCTTCCGCCCTTTCCGCCCTTTCCGCCCTTTCCGCCCTTCCGCCCCTTCCGCCCCTTCCGCCCTTCCGCCCCTTCCGCCCCTTCCGCCCTTCCGCCCTTTCCGCCCCTTCCGCCCCTTCCGCCCCTTCCGCCCCTTCCGCCCTTTCCGCCCTTTCCGCCCTTCCGCCCCTTCCGCCCTTTCCGCCCCTTCCGCCCCTTCCGCCCCTTCCGCCCTTCCGCCCTTTCCGCCCCTTCCGCCCCTTCCGCCCTTTCCGCCCTTTCCGCCCTTTCCGCCCCTTCCGCCCCTTCTGCCCCTTCCGCCCCTTCCGCCCTTTCCGCCCTTTCCGCCCCTTCCGTCCCTTCCGCCCTTTCCGCCCTTTCCGCACTTCCGCCCCTTCCACCCTTTCCGCCCCATCCGTCCTTTCCGCCCCTTCCGCCCTTCTGCCCTTCCGCCCTTTCCGCCCCTTCCGCCCCTTCCGCCCCGTCCGCCCTTTCCGCCCTTTCCGCCCTTTCCGCCCTTCCGCCCTTTCCGCCCTTTCCGCCCCTTCCGCCCCGTCCGCCCTTTCCGCCCTTTCCGCCCTTTCCGCCCTTCCGCCCTTTCCGCCCTTTCCGCCCCTTCCGCCCTTTCCGCCCTTTCCGCCCTTCCGCCCCTTCCGCCCCTTCCGCCCCTTCCGCCCCTTCCGCCCTTTCCGCCCTTTCCGCCCTTCCGCCCCTTCTGCCCCTTCCGCCCTTTCTGCCCCTTCCGCCCTTTCCGCCCTTTCCCCCCTTCCGCCCTTCCGCCCCTTCCGCCCCTTCCGACCCTTCCGCCCTTCCGCCCCTTCCGCCCTTTCCGCCCTTTCCGCCCTTCCGCCCTTTCCGCCCTTTCCGCCCCTTCGGCCCTTTCCGCCCTTTCCACCCTTCCGCCCCTTCCGCCCTTCCGCCCCTTCCGCCCCTTCCGCCCTTCCGCCCCTTCCGCCCCTTCCGCCCCTTCCGCCCTTTCCGCCCTTTCCGCCCTTCCGCCCCTTCCGCCCTTCCGCCCCTTCCGCCCCTTCCGGCCTTCCGCCCCTTCCGCCCTTTCCGCCCTTCCGCCCCTTCTGCCCCTTCCGCCCTTTCCGCCCCTTCCGCCCTTTCCGCCCTTTCCGCCCTTCCGCCCCTTCCGCCCTTCCGCCCCTTCCGCCCCTTCCGCCCTTCCGCCCTTCCGCCCTTTCGCCCCTTCCGCCCCTTCCGCCCCTTCCGCCCCTTCCGCCCTTTCCGCCCTTTCCGCCCCTTCTGCCCCTTCCGCCCCTTCCGCCCTTTCCGCCCTTCCGCCCCTTCCGCCCCTTCCGCCCTTTCCGCCCTTTCCGCCCTTTCCGCCCTTCCGCCCTTTCCGCCCTTTCCGTCCCTTCCGCCCTTTCCGCCCTTTCCACCCTTCCGCCCCTTCCGCCCTTCCGCCCCTTCCGCCCTTCCGCCCCTTCCGCCCCTTCCGCCCCTTCCGCCCTTCCGCCCTTTCCGCCGTTTCCGCCCTTTCCGCCCCTTCCGCCCTTTCCGCCCTTTCCGCCCTTTCCGCCCCTTCCGCCCCTTCCGCCCTTTCCGCCCTTTCCGCCCTTCCGCCCCTTCCGCCCCTTCCGCCCCTTCCGCCCCTTCCGCCCCTTCGGCCCTTCCGCCCCTTCCGCCCCTTCCGCCCTTCCGCCCTTCCGCCCTTCCGCCCTTTCCGCCCCTTCCGCCCTTTCCGCCCTTTCCGCCCTTTCCGCCCTTCCGCCCCTTCTGCCCCTTCCGCCCTTTCCGCCCTTTCCGCCCTTCCGCCCCTTCCGCCCCTTCCGCCCCTTCCGCCCCTTCCGCCCTTTCCGCCCTTTCCGCCCTTTCCGCCCTTTTCGCCCTTCCGCCCCTTCCGCCCTTTCCGCCCTTTCCGCCCTTCCGCCCCTTCTGCCCCTTCCGCCCTTTCTGCCCCTTCCGCCCTTTCCGCCCTTTCCCCCCTTCCGCCCTTCCGCCCCTTCCGCCCCTTCCGACCCTTCCGCCCTTCCGCCCCTTCCGCCCTTTCCGCCCTTTCCGCCCCTTCCGCCCTTTCCGCCCTTTCCGCCCTTCCGCCCCTTCCGCCCTTCCGCCCCTTCCGCCCCTTCCGCCCTTCCGCCCTTCCGCCCTTTCCGCCCCTTCCGCCCCTTCCGCCCCTTCCGCCCTTTCCGCCCCTTCCGCCCCTTCCGCCCCTTCCGCCCCTTCCGCGCCTTCCGCCCTTCCGCCCCTTCCGCGCCTTCCGCCCTTCCGCCCTTCCGCCCTTCCGCCCTTTCCGCCCCTTCCGCCCCTTCCGGCCCTTCCGCCCTTTCCGCCCTTCCGCCCCTTCCGCCCCTTCCGCCCTTTCCGCCCCTTCCTTCCTTTCCGCCCCTTCCGCCCTTCTGCCCTTCCGCCCTTTCCGCCCTTTCCGCCCTTTCCGCCCCTTCCGCCCCTTCCGCCCCTTCCGCCCTTTCCGCCCTTTCCGCCCTTTCCGCCCCTTCCGCCCCTTCCGCCCCTTCCGCCCTTTCCGCCCTTCGGCCCCTTCCGCCCCTTCCGCCCTATCCGCCTCTTCCGTCCTTTCCGCCCCTTCCGCCCTTCTGCCCTTCCGCCCTTTCCGCCCTTTCCGCCCCTTCCGCCCCTTCCGCCCTTTCCGCCCTTTCCGCCCTTTCCGCCCTTTCCGCCCTTTCCGCCCTTCCGCCCCTTCTGCCCCTTCCGCCCCTTCCGCCCCTTCCGCGCCTTCCGCCCTTCCGCCCCTTCCGCGCCTTCCGCCCTTCCGCCCTTCCGCCCTTCCGCCCTTTCCGCCCCTTCCGCCCCTTCCGCCCTTTCCGCCCTTTCCGCCCCTTCCGCCCTTTCCGCCCTTCCGCCCCTTCCGCCCCTTCCGCCCTTTCCGCCCCTTCCGCCCTTCCGCCCTTTCCGCCCCTTCCGCCCCTTCCGCCCTTTCCGCCCTTTCCGCCCCTTCCGCCCTTCCGCCCCTTCCGCCCTTTCCGCCCCTTCCGCCCCTTCCGCCCCTTCCGCCCCTTCCGCCCTTTCCGCCCTTTCCGCCCTTTCCGCCCCTTCCACCCTTTCCGCCCTTCTGCCCCTTCCGCCCCTTCCGCCCTTTCCGCCCCTTCCGCCCCTTCCGCCCTTTCCGCCCCTTCCGCCCTTCCGCCCCTTCCGCCCCTTCCGCCCTTCCGCCCTTCCGCCCTTTCCGCTCCTTCCGCCCCTT
The DNA here is from genome assembly GCF_036370855.1 of Dromaius novaehollandiae. Lineage (NCBI taxonomy): Eukaryota > Metazoa > Chordata > Aves > Casuariiformes > Dromaiidae > Dromaius > Dromaius novaehollandiae. Next base: position 34,828 of record NW_026991378.1, on the reverse strand, counting down.
CCGCCCCTTCCGCCCTTTTCGCCCTTTCCGCCCCTTCCGCCCCTTCCGCCCCTTCCGCCCCTTCCGCCCTTTCCGCCCTTTCCGCCCTTTCCGCCCTTCCGCCCCTTCCGCCCCTTCCGCCCTTTCCGCCCTTTCCGCCCTTCCGCCCCTTCCGCCCCTTCCGCCCTTTCCGCCCTTTCCGCCCTTTCCGCCCTTTCCGCCCTTCCGCCCCTTCCGCCCCTTCCGCCCTTTCCGCCCTTTCCGCCCTTTCCGCCCTTTCCGCCCTTCCGCCCTTTCCGCCCTATCCGCCCTTTCCGCCCCTTCCGCCCTTTCCGCCCTTCCGCCCCTTCCGCCCCTTCCGCCCTTTCCGCCCCTTCCGCCCTTCCGCCCTTTCCGCCCCTTCGGCCCCTTCCGCCCTTTCCGCCCTTTCCGCCCTTTCCGCCCTTCCGCCCCTTCCGCCCTTTCCGCCCCTTCCGCCCCTTCCGCCCCTTCCGCCCTTCCGCCCTTTCCGCCCTTTCCGCCCCTTCCGCCCCTTCCGCCCCTTCCGCCCCTTCCGCCCTTTCCGCCCTTTCCGCCCTTTCCGCCCTTCCGCCCCTTCCGCCCCTTCCGCCCCTTCCGCCCTTTCCGCCCTTCCGCCCCTTCCGCCCCTTCCGCCCTTTCCGCCCTTTCCGCCCTTTCCGCCCTTTCCGCCCTTCCGCCCCTTCCGCCCTTCTGCCCTTCCGCCCCTTCCGCCCCTTCCGTCCCTTCCGCCCCTTCCGCCCTTCTGCCCTTCCGCCCTTTCCGCCCCTTCCGCCCCTTCCGCCCCTTCCGCCCTTTCCGCCCTTTCCGCCCTTCCGCCCTTCCGCCCTTTCCGCCCTTTCCGCCCCTTCCGCCCTTTCCGCCCTTTCCGCCCTTCCGCCCCTTCCGCCCCTTCCGCCCCTTCCGCCCCTTCCGCCCTTTCCGCCCTTTCCGCCCTTCCGCCCCTTCCGCCCCTTCCGCCCTTTCCGCCCTTCCGCGCCTTCCGCCCCTTCCGCCCTTTCCGCCCTTTCCGCCCTTTCCGCCCTTTCCGCCCTTCCGCCCCTTCCGCCCTTTCCGCCCCTTCCGCCCCTTCCGCCCCTTCCGCCCTTCCGCCCTTTCCGCCCTTTCCGCCCTTTCCGCCCCTTCCGCCCTTTCCGCCCCTTCCGCCCTTCCGCCCTTTCCGCCCCTTCCGCCCCTTCCGCCCTTTCCGCCCTTTCCGCCCTTTCCGCCCTTCCGCCCCTTCCGTCCTTTCCGCCCCTTCCGCCCCTTCCGCCCCTTCCGCCCTTCCGCCCTTTCCGCCCTTTCCGCCCTTTCCGCCCCTTCCGCCCTTTCCGCCCTTCCGCCCCTTCCGCCCCTTCCGCCCCTTCCGCCCCTTCCGCCCCTTCCGCCCTTTCCGCCCTTTCCGCCCTTCCGCCCCTTCCGCCCCTTCCGCCCTTTCCGCCCTTTCCGCCCTTCCGCCCCTTCCGCCCTTTCCGCCCTTTCCGCCCTTTCCGCCCTTTCCGCCCTTCCGCCCCTTCCGCCCCTACTGCCCCTTCCGCCCTTTCCGCCCTTTCCGCCCTTCCGCCCCTTCCGCCCCTTCCGCCCCTTCCGCCCTTTCCGCCCTTCCGCCCCTTCCGCCCCTTCCGCCCTTCCGCCCTTTCCGCCCTTTCCGCCCCTTCCGCCCCTTCCGCCCCTTCCGCCCCTTCCGCCCTTTCCGCCCTTTCGGCCCTTCCGCCCCTTCCGCCCCTTCCGCCCTTTCTGCCCTTTCCGCCCTTCCGCCCCTTCCGCCCCTTCCGCCCCTTCCGCCCTTTCCGCCCTTTCTGCCCTTTCCGCCTTTCCGCCCCTTCCGCCCCTTCCGCCCCTTCCGCCCTTTCCGCCCTTTCCGCCCCTTCCGCCCCTTCCGCCCTTCCGCCCTTCGTCTCTTTCCGCTCCTTCCGCCCCTTCCGCCCCTTCCGCCCTTTCCGCCCTTTCCGCCCCTTCCGCCCTTCCGCCCCTTCCGCCCCTTCCGCCCCTTCCGCCCTTTCCGCCCCTTCCGCCCCTTCCGCCCCTTCCGACCTTCCGCCCTTTCCGCCCTTTCCGCCCTTTCCGCCCCTTCCGCCCTTTCCGCCCTTTCCGCCCTTCCGCCCCTTCCGCCCCTTCCGCCCCTTCCGCCCTTTCCGCCCCTTCCGCCCCTTCCGCCCCTTCCACCCCTTCCGCCCTTCCGCCCTTTCCGCCCTTTCCGCCCTTTCCGCCCCTTCCGCCCTTTCCGCCCTTCCGCCCCTTCCGCCCTTTCCGCCCCTTCCGCCCTTCCGCCCTTTCCGCCCCTTCCGCCCTTTCCGCCCTTTCCGCCCTTCCGCCCCTTCCGCCCCTTCCGCCCCTTCCGCCCCTTCCGCCCCTTCCGCCCTTCCGCCCTTTCCGCCCTTTCCGCCCCTTCCGCCCCTTCCGCCCCTTCCGCCCCTTCCGCCCTTTCCGCCCTTTCGGCCCTTCCGCCCCTTCCGCCCCTTCCGCCCTTTCTGCCCTTTCCGCCCTTCCGCCCCTTCCGCCCCTTCCGCCCCTTCCGCCCTTTCCGCCCTTTCTGCCCTTTCCGCCCTTCCGCCCCTTCCGCCCCTTCCGCCCCTTCCGCCCTTTCCGCCCTTTCCGCCCCTTCCGCCCCTTCCGCCCTTCCGCCCTTCCTCTCTTTCCGCTCCTTCCGCCCCTTCCGCCCCTTCCGCCCTTTCCGCCCTTTCCGCCCCTTCCGCCCTTCCGCCCCTTCCGCCCCTTCCGCCCCTTCCGCCCTTTCCGCCCTTCCGCCCCTTCCGCCCCTTCCGCCCCTTCCGCCCCTTCCGACCTTCCGCCCTTTCCGCCCTTTCCGCCCTTTCCGCCCCTTCCGCCCTTTCCGCCCTTTCCGCCCTTCCGCCCCTTCCGCCCCTTCCGCCCCTTCCGCCCTTTCCGCCCCTTCCGCCCCTTCCGCCCCTTCCGCCCCTTCCGCCCCTTCCGCCCTTCCGCCCTTTCCGCCCTTTCCGCCCTTCCGCCCCTTCCGCCCTTCCGCCCCTTCCGCCCCTTCCGCCCTTTCCGCCCCTTCCGCCCTTCCGCCCTTTCCGCCCCTTCCGCCCCTTCCGCCCTTTCCGCCCTTTCCGCCCTTTCCGCCCTTCCGCCCCTTCCACCCTTTCCGCCCCTTCCGCCCCTTCCGCCCCTTCCGCCCTTCCGCCCTTTCCGCCCTTTCCGCCCTTTCCGCCCCTTCCGCCCTTTCCGCCCTTCTGCCCCTTCCGCCCCTTCCGCCCTTTCCGCCCCTTCCGCCCTTCCGCCCCTTCCGCCCCTTCCGCCCTTCCGCCCTTCCGCCCTTTCCGCTCCTTCCGCCCCTTCCGCCCCTTCCGCCCTTTCCGCCCCTTCCGCCCCTTCCGCCCCTTCCGCCCCTTCCGCCCTTTCCGCCCTTTCCGCCCTTTCCGCCCTTCCGCCCCTTCCGCCCCTTCCGCCCTTTCCGCCCTTTCCGCCCTTCCGCCCCTTCCGCCCTTTCCGCCCTTTCCGCCCTTTCCGCCCTTTCCGCCCTTCCGCCCCTTCCGCCCCTACTGCCCCTTCCGCCCCTTCCGCCCTTTCCGCCCTTCCGCCCCTTCCGCCCCTTCCGCCCCTTCCGCCCCTTCCGCCCCTTCCGCCCTTCCGCCCCTTCCGCCCCTTCCGCCCTTCCGCCCTTTCCGCCCTTTCCGCCCCTTCCGCCCCTTCCGCCCCTTCCGCCCCTTCCGCCCTTTCCGCCCTTTCGGCCCTTCCGCCCCTTCCGCCCCTTCCGCCCTTTCTGCCCTTTCCGCCCTTCCGCCCCTTCCGCCCCTTCCGCCCCTTCCGCCCTTTCCGCCCTTTCTGCCCTTTCTGCCCTTCCGCCCCTTCCGCCCCTTCCGCCCCTTCCGCCCTTTCCGCCCTTTCCGCCCCTTCCGCCCCTTCCGCCCTTCCGCCCTTCCGCTCTTTCCGCTCCTTCCGCCCCTTCCGCCCCTTCCGCCCTTTCCGCCCTTTCCGCCCCTTCCGCCCTTCCGCCCCTTCCGCCCCTTCCGCCCCTTCCGCCCTTTCCGCCCCTTCCGCCCCTTCCGCCCCTTCCGACCTTCCGCCCTTTCCGCCCTTTCCGCCCCTTCCGCCCTTTCCGCCCTTTCCGCCCTTTCCGCCCCTTCCGCCCCTTCCGCCCCTTCCGCCCCTTCCGCCCTTTCCGCCCTTTCCGCCCTTCCGCCCCTTCCGCCCCTTCCGCCCTTTCCGCCCCTTCCGCCCTTTCCGCCCTTTCCGCCCTTCCGCCCTTTCCGCCCTTTCCGCCCCTTCCGCACTTTCCGCCCTTTCCGCCCCTTCCGCCCTTTCCGCCCTTTCCGCCCTTCCGCCCCTTCCGCCCTTTCCGCCCCTTCCGCCCCTTCCGCCCCTTCCGCCCTTCCGCCCCTTCCGCCCCTTCCGCCCCTTCCGCCCTTTCCGCCCTTTCCGCCCTTTCCGCCCCTTCTGCCCCTTCCGCCCCTTCCGCCCTTTCCGCCCTTCCGCCCCTTCCGCCCCTTCCGCCCTTTCCGCCCCTTCCGCCCCGTCCGCCCCTTCCGACCTTCCGCCCTTTCCGCCCTTTCCGCCCTTTCCGCCCCTTCCGCCCTTTCCGCCCTTTCCGCCCTTTCCGCCCTTCCGCCCCTTCTGCCCCTTCCGCCCCTTCCGCCCTTTCCGCCCCTTCCGCCCCTTCCGCCCCTTCCGCCCCTTCCGCCCTTCCGCCCTTCCGCCCTTTCTGCCCTTCCGCCCTTTCCGCCCATTCCGCCCCTTCCGCCCTTTCCGCCCTTCCGCCCCTTCCGCCCCTTCCGCCCCTTCCGCCCTTTCCGCCCTTCCGCCCTTCCTCCCCTTCCGCCCCTTCCGCCCTTTCCGCCCTTTCCGCCCTTTCCGCCCCTTCCGCCCCTTCCGCCCTTTCCGCCCCTTCCGCACCTTCCGCCCCTTCCGCCCTTCCGCCCCTTCCGCCCCATCCGCCCTTCCGCCCTTCCGCCCTTTCCGCCCCTTCCGCCCCTTCCGCCCCTTCCGCCCCTTCCGCCCTTTCCGCCCTTTCCGCCCTTCCGCCCTTTCCGCCCCTTCCGCCCTTCCGCCCCTTCCGCCCCTTCCGCCCTTCCGCCCTTCCGCCCTTCCACCCCTTCCGCCCCTTCCGCCCCTTCCGCCCTTTCCGCCCTTCCGCCCCTTCCGCCCCTTCCGCCCCTTCCGCCCTTTCCGCCCTTCCGCCCTTCCTCCCCTTCCGCCCCTTCCGCCCCTTCCGCCCTTTCCGCCCTTTCCGCCCTTTCCGCCCCTCCGCCCCTTCCGCCCCTTCCGCCCTTTCCGCCCTTCCGCCCCTTCCGCCCCTTCCGCCCTTTCCGCCCTTTCCGCCCTTCCGCCCCTTCCGCCCTTTCCGCCCCTTCCGGCCTTCCGCCCCTTCCGCCCCTTCCGCCCCTTCCGCCCTTTCCGCCCCTTCCGCCCTTTCCGCCCTTTCCGCCCTTTCCGCCCTTTCCGCCCCTTCCGCCCCTTCCGCCCCTTCCGCCCTTTCCGCCCTTTCCGCCCTTCCGCCCCTTCCGCCCTTTCCGCCCCTTCCGTCCTTTCCGCCCCTTCCGCCCTTCTGCCCTTCCGCCCTTTCCGCCCCTTCCGCCCCTTCCGCCCTTTCCGCCCTTTCCGCCCTTCCGCCCCTTCCGCCCCTTCCGCCCCTTCCGCCCTTTCCGCCCTTTCCGCCCTTTCCGCCCTTCCGCCCTTTCCGCCCTTTCCGCCCTTTCCGCCCTTCCGCCCCTTCCGCCCCTTCCGCCCCTTCCGCCCTTTCCGCCCCTTCCGCCCCTTCCGCCCCTTCCGCCCTTCCGCCCTTTCCGCCCTTTCCGCCCTTTCCGCCCCTTCCGCCCCTTCCGCCCCTTCCGCCCTTTCCGCCCTTCCGCCCCTTCCGCCCTTTCCGCCCCTTCCGCCCCTTCCGCCCCTTCCGCCCTTTCCGCCCCTTCCGCCCTTCCGCCCTTTCCGCCCTTTCCGCCCCTTCCGCCCCTTCCGCCCTTTCCGCCCTTTCCGCCCCTTCCGCCCCTTCCGCCCTTTCCGCCCCTTCCGCCCTTTCCGCCCCTTCCGCCCCTTCCGCCCCTTCCGCCCTTTCCGGCCTTCCGCCCCTTCCACCCTTTCCGCCCCTTCCGCCCCTTCCGCCCCTTCCGCCCTTCCGCCCCTTCCGCCCTTTCCGCCCCTTCCGCCCCTTCCGCCCCTTCCGCCCTTCCGCCCTTTCCGCCCTTCCGCCCTTTCCGCCCTTTCCGCCCTTTCCGCCCCTTCCGCCCTTTCCGCCCTTCCGCCCCTTCCGTCCCTTCCGCCCCTTCCGCCCTTTCCGCCCCTTCTGCCCTTCCGCCCCTTCCGCCCCTTCCGCCCTTTCCGCCCTTCCGCCCCTTCCGCCCCTTCCGCCCTTTCCGCCCCTTCCGCCCCTTCCGCCCCTTCCGCCCTTTCCGCCCTTCCGCCCCTTCCGCCCCTTCCGCCCCTTCCGCCCCTTCCGCCCTTTCCGCCCTTTCTGCCCCTTCTGCCCCTTCCGCCCTTCCGCCCTTTCCGCTCCTACCGCCCCTTCCGCCCTTTCCGCCCTTCCGCCCCTTCCGCCCTTCCGCCCCTTCCGCCCCTTCCGCCCTTTCCGCCCTTTCCGCCCCTTCCGCCCCTTCCGCCCCTTCCGCCCCTTCCGCCCTTTCCGCCCATTCCGCCCTTTCCGCCCTTCCGCCCCTTCCGCCCTTTCCGCCCTTTCCGCCCTTCCGCCCCTTCCGCCCCTTCCGCCCCTTCCGCCCTTTCCGCCCTTTCCGCCCTTTCCGCCCTTCCGCCCTTTCCGCCCTTTCCGCCCTTCCGCCCCTTCCGCCCCTTCCGCCCCTTCCGCCCTTTCCGCCCCTTCCGCCCCTTCCGCCCTTCCGCCCTTTCCGCCCTTTCCGCCCTTTCCGCCCCTTCCGCCCCTTCCGCCCTTTCCGCCCTTCCGCCACTTCCGCCCCTTCCGCCCTTTCCGCCCTTTCCGCCCTTCCGCCCTTTCCGGCCTTCCGCCCCTTCCGCCCCTTCCGCCCTTTCCGCCCCTTCCGCACCTTCCGCCCCTTCCGCCCTTCCGCCCTTTCCGCCCTTTCCGCCCTTTCCGCCCCTTCCGCCCTTTCCGCCCTTCCGCCACTTCCGCCCCTTCCGCCCTTTCCGCCCTTTCCGCCCTTCCGCCCTTTCCGGCCTTCCGCCCCTTCCGCCCCTTCCGCCCTTTCCGCCCTTTCCGCCCTTTCCGCCCCTTCCGCCCCTTCCGCCCTTCCGCCCTTTCCGCCCTTCCGCCCTTTCCGCCCTTTCCGCCCTTTCCGCCCCTTCCGCCCTTTCCGCCCTTCCGCCCCTTCCGTCCCTTCCGCCCCTTCCGCCCTTTCCGCCCCTTCTGCCCTTCCGCCCCTTCCGCCCCTTCCGCCCTTTCCGCCCTTCCGCCCCTTCCGCCCCTTCCGCCCTTTCCGCCCCTTCCGCCCCTTCCGCCCCTTCCGCCCTTTCCGCCCTTCCGCCCCTTCCGCCCCTTCCGCCCCTTCCGCCCCTTCCGCCCTTTCCGCCCTTTCTGCCCCTTCTGCCCCTTCCGCCCTTCCGCCCTTTCCGCTCCTACCGCCCCTTCCGCCCTTTCCGCCCTTCCGCCCCTTCCGCCCTTCCGCCCCTTCCGCCCCTTCCGCCCTTTCCGCCCTTTCCGCCCCTTCCGCCCCTTCCGCCCCTTCCGCCCCTTCCGCCCTTTCCGCCCTTTCCGCCCTTTCCGCCCTTCCGCCCCTTCCGCCCTTTCCGCCCTTTCCGCCCTTCCGCCCCTTCCGCCCCTTCCGCCCCTTCCGCCCTTTCCGCCCTTTCCGCCCTTTCCGCCCTTCCGCCCTTTCCGCCCTTTCCGCCCTTCCGCCCCTTCCGCCCCTTCCGCCCCTTCCGCCCTTTCCGCCCCTTCCGCCCCTTCCGCCCTTCCGCCCTTTCCGCCCTTTCCGCCCTTTCCGCCCCTTCCGCCCCTTCCGCCCTTTCCGCCCTTCCGCCACTTCCGCCCCTTCCGCCCTTTCCGCCCTTTCCGCCCTTCCGCCCTTTCCGGCCTTCCGCCCCTTCCGCCCCTTCCGCCCTTTCCGCCCCTTCCGCACCTTCCGCCCCTTCCGCCCTTCCGCCCTTTCCGCCCTTTCCGCCCTTTCCGCCCCTTCCGCCCCTTCCGCCCTTTCCGCCCTTTCCGCCCTTTCCGCCCTTCCGCCCCTTCCGCCCTTTCCGCCCCTTCCGCCCCTTCCGCCCCTTCCGCCCTTCCGCCCTTTCCGCCCTTTCCGCCCTTTCCGCCCCTTCCGCCCTTTCCGCCCCTTCCGCCCCTTCCGCCCCTTCCGCCCCTTCCGCCCTTTCCGCCCCTTCCGCCCTTCCGCCCCTTCCGCCCTTTCCGCCCTTTCCGCCCTTCCGCCCCTTCCGCCCCTTCCGCCCTTTCCGCCCCTTCCGCCCCTTCCGCCCCTTCCGCCCTTCCGCCCCTTCCGCCCCTTCCGCCCCTTCCGCCCCTTCCGCCCTTTCCGCCCTTTCCGCCCCTTCCGCCCCTTCCGCCCTTCCGCCCTTTCCGCTCCTTCCGCCCCTTCCGCCCTTTCCGCCCTTTCCGCCCCTTCCGCCCCTTCCGCCCCTTCCGCCCCTTCCGCCCTTCCGCCCTTTCCGCCCTTTCTGCCCTTCCGCCCTTTCCGCCCCTTCCGCCCCTTCCGCCCTTCCGCCCCTTCCGTCCCTTCCGCCCCTTCCGCCCTTTCCGCCCCTTCTGCCCTTCCGCCCCTTCCGCCCTTTCCGCCCTTTCCGCCCTTCCGCCCCTTCCGCCCTTCCGCCCTTTCCGCCCTTCCGCCCCTTCCGCCCCTTCCGCCCCTTCCGGCCCTTCCGCCTTTTCCGCCCTTCCGCCCCTTCCGCCCTTTCCGCCCCTTCCGCCCCTTCCGCCCCTTCCGCCCTTCCGCCCCTTCCGCCCCTTCCGCCCCTTCCGCCCCTTCCGCCCTTTCCGCCCTTTCCGCCCCTTCCGCCCCTTCCGCCCTTCCGCCCTTTCCGCTCCTTCCGCCCCTTCCGCCCTTTCCGCCCTTTCCGCCCCTTCCGCCCCTTCCGCCCCTTCCGCCCCTTCCGCCCTTCCGCCCTTTCCGCCCTTTCTGCCCTTCCGCCCTTTCCGCCCTTCCGCCCCTTCCGCCCCTTCCGCCCCTTCCGCCCTTTCCGCCCTTCCGCCCTTCCTCCCCTTCCGCCCCTTCCGCCCTTTCCGCCCTTTCCGCCCTTTCCGCCCCTTCCGCCCCTTCCGCCCTTTCCGCCCCTTCCGCACCTTCCGCCCCTTCCGCCCTTCCGCCCCTTCCGCCCCATCCGCCCTTCCGCCCTTCCGCCCTTTCCGCCCCTTCCGCCCCTTCCGCCCCTTCCGCCCTTTCCGCCCTTTCCGCCCTTCCGCCCTTTCCGCCCCTTCCGCCCTTCCGCCCCTTCCGCCCCTTCCGCCCTTCCGCCCTTCCGCCCTTCCACCCCTTCCGCCCCTTCCGCCCCTTCCGCCCCTTCCGCCCTTTCCGCCCTTTCCGCCCTTTCCGCCCCTTCCGCCCCTTCCGCCCTTTCCGCCCCTTCCGCACCTTCCGCCCCTTCCGCCCTTCCGCCCCTTCCGCCCCATCCGCCCTTCCGCCCTTCCGCCCTTTCCGCCCCTTCCGCCCCTTCCGCCCCTTCCGCCCTTTCCGCCCTTTCCGCCCTTCCGCCCTTTCCGCCCCTTCCGCCCTTCCGCCCCTTCCGCCCCTTCCGCCCTTCCGCCCTTCCGCCCTTCCACCCCTTCCGCCCTTCCGCCCCTTCCGCCCCTTCCGCCCTTTCCGCCCTTTCCGCCCTTCCGCCCTTTCCGCCCCTTCCGCCCCTTCCGCCCTTTCCGCCCCTTCCGCCCCTTCCGCCCTTTCCGCCCTTTCCGCCCTTTCCGCCCCTCCGCCCCTTCCGCCCCTTCCGCCCCTTCCGCCCTTTCCGCCCTTCCGCCCCTTCCGCCCTTTCCGCCCTTTCCGCCCTTTCCGCCCTTCCGCCCCTTCCGCCCCTTCCGCCCTTTCCGCCCTTTCCGCCCTTCCTCCCCTTCCGCCCCTTCCGCCCCTTCCGCCCTTTCCGCCCCTTCCGGCCTTCCGCCCCTTCCGCCCCTTCCGCCCCTTCCGCCCTTTCCGCCCCTTCCGCCCTTTCCGCCCTTTCCGCCCTTTCCGCCCTTTCCGCCCCTTCCGCCCCTTCCGCCCCTTCCGCCCTTTCCGCCCTTTCCGCCCTTCCGCCCCTTCCGCCCTTTCCGCCCCTTCCGTCCTTTCCGCCCCTTCCGCCCTTCTGCCCTTCCGCCCTTTCCGCCCCTTCCGCCCCTTCCGCCCCTTCCGCCCTTTCCGCCCTTCCGCCCCTTCCGCCCCTTCCGCCCCTTCCGCCCTTTCCGCCCTTTCCGCCCTTTCCGCCCTTCCGCCCCTTCCGCCCCTTCCGCCCCTTCCGCCCTTTCCGCCCCTTCCGCCCCTTCCGCCCCTTCCGCCCTTCCGCCCTTTCCGCCCTTTCCGCCCTTTCCGCCCCTTCCGCCCCTTCCGCCCCTTCCGCCCTTTCCGCCCTTCCGCCCCTTCCGCCCTTTCCGCCCCTTCCGCCCCTTCCGCCCCTTCCGCCCTTTCCGCCCCTTCCGCCCTTCCGCCCTTTCCGCCCTTTCCGCCCCTTCCGCCCCTTCCGCCCTTTCCGCCCCTTCCGCCCCTTCCGCCCCTTCCGCCCTTTCCGCCCCTTCCGCCCTTTCCGCCCCTTCCGCCCCTTCCGCCCCTTCCGCCCTTTCCGGCCTTCCGCCCCTTCCACCCTTTCCGCCCCTTCCGCCCCTTCCGCCCCTTCCGCCCTTCCGCCCCTTCCGCCCTTTCCGCCCCTTCCGCCCCTTCCGCCCCTTCCGCCCTTCCGCCCTTTCCGCCCTTCCGCCCTTTCCGCCCTTTCCGCCCTTTCCGCCCCTTCCGCCCTTTCCGCCCTTCCGCCCCTTCCGTCCCTTCCGCCCCTTCCGCCCTTTCCGCCCCTTCTGCCCTTCCGCCCCTTCCGCCCTTTCCGCCCTTTCCGCCCTTCCGCCCCTTCCGCCCCTTCCGCCCTTTCCGCCCCTTCCGCCCCTTCCGCCCCTTCCGCCCTTTCCGCCCTTCCGCCCCTTCCGCCCCTTCCGCCCCTTCCGCCCCTTCCGCCCTTTCCGCCCTTTCTGCCCCTTCTGCCCCTTCCGCCCTTCCGCCCTTTCCGCTCCTACCGCCCCTTCCGCCCTTTCCGCCCTTCCGCCCCTTCCGCCCTTCCGCCCCTTCCGCCCTTTCCGCCCTTTCCGCCCTTTCCGCCCCTTCCGCCCCTTCCGCCCCTTCCGCCCCTTCCGCCCTTTCCGCCCTTTCCGCCCTTTCCGCCCTTCCGCCCCTTCCGCCCTTTCCGCCCTTTCCGCCCTTCCGCCCCTTCCGCCCCTTCCGCCCCTTCTGCCCTTTCCGCCCTTTCCGCCCTTTCCGCCCTTCCGCCCTTTCCGCCCTTTCCGCCCTTCCGCCCCTTCCGCCCCTTCCGCCCCTTCCGCCCTTTCCGCCCCTTCCGCCCCTTCCGCCCTTCCGCCCTTTCCGCCCTTTCCGCCCTTTCCGCCCCTTCCGCCCCTTCCGCCCTTTCCGCCCTTCCGCCACTTCCGCCCCTTCCGCCCTTTCCGCCCTTTCCGCCCTTTCCGCCCTTTCCGGCCTTCCGCCCCTTCCGCCCCTTCCGCCCTTTCCGCCCCTTCCGCACCTTCCGCCCCTTCCGCCCCTTCCGCCCTTTCCGCCCTTTCCGCCCTTTCCGCCCCTTCCGCCCCTTCCGCCCTTTCCGCCCTTTCCGCCCTTTCCGCCCTTCCGCCCCTTCCGCCCTTTCCGCCCCTTCCGCCCCTTCCGCCCCTTCCGCCCTTCCGCCCTTTCCGCCCTTTCCGCCCCTTCCGCCCTTTCCGCCCTTCCGCCCCTTCCGCCCCTTCCGCCCCTTCCGCCCTTTCCGCCCCTTCCGCCCTTCCGCCCCTTCCGCCCTTTCCGCCCTTTCCGCCCTTCCGCCCCTTCCGCCCCTTCCGCCCTTTCCGCCCCTTCCGCCCCTTCCGCCCCTTCCGCCCTTCCGCCCCTTCCGCCCCTTCCGCCCCTTCCGCCCCTTCCGCCCTTTCCGCCCTTTCCGCCCCTTCCGCCCCTTCCGCCCTTCCGCCCTTTCCGCTCCTTCCGCCCCTTCCGCCCTTTCCGCCCTTTCCGCCCCTTCCGCCCCTTCCGCCCCTTCCGCCCCTTCCGCCCTTCCGCCCTTTCCGCCCTTCCGCCCTTTCCGCCCCTTCCGCCCTTCCGCCCCTTCCGCCCCTTCCGCCCCTTCCGCCCTTCCGCCCCTTCCGCCCCTTCCGCCCTTTCCGCCCTTTCCGCCCTTCCGCCCCTTCCGCCCCTTCCGCCCCTTCCGCCCTTTCCGCCCTTTCCGCCCTTTCCGCCCTTCCGCCCCTTCCGCCCCTTCCGCCCCTTCCGCCCTTTCCGCCCTTTCCGCCCTTCCGCCCCTTCCGCCCCTTCCGCCCCTTCCGCCCTTCCGCCCCTTCCGCCCCTTCCGCCCTTCCGCCCTTTCCGCCCTTTCCGCCCCTTCCGCCCTTCCGCCCCTTCCGCCCCTTCCGCCCCTTCCGCCCTTTCCGCCCTTTCCGCCCTTCCGCCCCTTCCGCCCTTCCGCCCCTTCCGCCCCTTCCGCCCTTTCCGCCCTTTCCGCCCTTCCGCCCCTTCCGCCCCTTCCGCCCTTTCCGCCCTTTCCGCCCTTTCCGCCCTTTCCGCCCTTCCACCCCTTCCGCCCCTTCCGCCCTTCCGCCCTTCCGCCCTTTCCGCCCCTTCCGCCCCTTCCGCCCCTTCCGCCCCTTCCGCCCTTTCCGCCCTTTCCGCCCCTTCCGCCCCTTCCGCCCTTCCGCCCCTTCCGCCCTTTCCGCTCCTTCCGCCCCTTCCGCCCCTTCCGCCCTTTCCGCCCTTTCCGCCCCTTCCGCCCTTCCGCCCCTTCCGCCCCTTCCGCCCTTTCCGCCCTTTCCGCCCTTTCCGCCCTTCCGCCCCTTCCGCCCTTTCCGCCCTTTCCGCCCTTCCGCCCCTTCCGCCCCTTCCGCCCCTTCCGCCCTTTCCGCCCTTTCCGCCCTTTCCGCCCTTCCGCCCCTTCCGCCCCTTCTGCCCCTTCCGCCCTTTCCGCCCTTTCCGCCCTTCCGCCCCTTCCGCCCCTTCCGCCCTTCCGCCCCTTCCGCCCCTTCCGCCCTTCCGCCCTTTCCGCCCTTTCCGCCCCTTCCGCCCTTCCGCCCCTTCCGCCCCTTCCGCCCCTTCCGCCCTTTCCGCCCTTTCCGCCTTTTCCGCCCTTCCGCCCCTTCCGCCCTTCCGCCCTTTCCGCCCTTTCCGCCCCTTCCGCCCTTCCGCCCCTTCCGCCCCTTCCGCCCTTTCCGCCCTTTCCGCCCTTCCGCCCTTTCCGCCCCTTCCGCCCCTTCCGCCCTTTCCGCCCTTTCCGCCCTTCCGCCCCTTCCGCCCCTTCCGCCCCTTCCGCCCTTTCCGCCCTTCCGCCCCTTCCGCCCCTTCCGCCCTTTCCGCCCCTTCCGCCCCTTCCGCCCTTCCGCCCTTTCCGCCCTTTCCGCCCCTTCCGCCCTTCCGCCCCTTCCGCCCCTTCCGCCCCTTCCGCCCTTTCCGCCCTTTCCGCCCTTTCCGCCCTTCCGCCCCTTCCGCCCTTCCGCCCTTTCCGCCCTTTCCGCCCCTTCCGCCCTTCCGCCCCTTCCGCCCCTTCCGCCCTTTCCGCCCCTTCCGCCCTTCCGCCCTTTCCGCCCCTTCCGCCCTTCCGCCCTTCCGCCCTTCCGCCCTTTCCGCCCCTTCCGCCCTTCCGCCCTTCCGCCCTTTCCGCTCCTTCCGCCCCTTCCACCCCTTCCGCCCTTTCCGCCCTTTCCGCCCTTTCCGCCCCTTCCGCCCTTCCGCCCCTTCCGCCCCTTGCGCCCCTTCCGCCCTTTCCGCCCTTTCCGCCCTTCCGCCCCTTCCGCCCCTTCCGCCCCTTCCGCCCTTTCCGCCCTTTCCGCCCTTTCCGCCCTTCCGCCCCTTCCGCCCCTTCCGCCCCTTCCGCCCTTTCCGCCCTTTCCGCCTTTCCGCCCCTTCCGCCCCTTCCGCCCCTTCCGCCCCTTCCGCCCCTTCCGCCCTTCCGCCCCTTCCGCCCCTTCCGCCCTTCCGCCCTTTCCGCCCTTTCCGCCCCTTCCGCCCTTCCGCCCCTTCCGCCCCTTCCGCCCCTTCCGCCCCTTCCGCCCTTTCCGCCCTTTCCGCCCTTTCCGCCCTTCCGCCCCTTCCGCCCCTTCCGCCCCTTCCGCCCTTTCCGCCCTTTCCGCCCCTTCCGCCCCTTCCGCCCCTTCCGCCCCTTCCGCCCTTCCGCCCCTTCCGCCCTTCCGCCCTTTCCGCCCCTTCCGCCCCTTCCGCCCCTTCCGCCCCTTCCGCCCTTCCGCCCCTTCCGCCCTTCCGCCCTTTCCGCACTTTCCGCCCCTTCCGCCCTTCCGCCCCTTCCGCCCCTTCCGCCCTTTCCGCCCCTTCCGCCCTTTCCGCCCTTCCGCCCCTTCCGCCCCTTCCGCCCTTTCCGCCCCTTCCGCCCCTTCCGCCCCTTCCGCCCTTTCCGCCCTTTCCGCCCTTCCGCCCTTCCACCCCTTCCGCCCCTTCCGCCCTTTCCGCCCTTTCCGCCCTTCCGCCCCTTCCGCCCCTTCCGCCCCTTCCGCCCTTTCCGCCCTTTCCGCCCTTTCCGCCCTTCCGCCCCTTCCGCCCCTTCCGCCCCTTCCGCCCTTTCCGCCCTTTCCGCCCCTTCCGCCCTTTCCGCCCTTCCGCCCTTCCGCCCTTTCCGCTCCTTCCGCCCCTTCCGCCCCTTCCGCCCCTTCCGCCCTTTCCGCCCCTTCCGCCCTTCCGCCCCTTCCGCCCCTTCCGCCCCTTCCGCCCTTTCCGCCCTTTCCGCCCTTTCCGCCCTTCCGCCCCTTCCGCCCCTTCCGCCCTTTCCGCCCTTTCCGCCCTTCCGCCCCTTCCGCCCCTTCCGCCCCTTCCGCCCTTTCCGCCCTTTCCGCCCTTTCCGCCCTTCCGCCCCTTCCGCCCTTTCCGCCCCTTCCGTCCTTTCCGCCCCTTCCGCCCTTCTGCCCTTCCGCCCTTTCCGCCCCTTCCGCCCCTTCCGCCCCTTCCGCCCTTTCCGCCCTTTCCGCCCTTCCGCCCCTTCCGCCCCTTCCGCCCTTTCCGCCCTTTCCGCCCTTTCCGCCCCTTCCGCCCCTTCCGCCCTTTCCGCCCCTTCCGCACCTTCCGCCCCTTCCGCCCTTCCGCCCTTTCCGCCCTTTCCGCCCTTTCCGCCCCTTCCGCCCCTTCCGCCCTTTCCGCCCTTTCCGCCCTTTCCGCCCTTCCGCCCCTTCCGCCCCTTCCGCCCCTTCCGCCCCTTCCGCCCTTTCCGCCCTTTCCGCCCTTCCGCCCCTTCCGCCCCTTCCGCCCCTTCCGCCCTTTCCGCCCTTTCCGCCCTTTCCGCCCTTCCGCCCCTTCCGCCCCTTCCGCCCCTTCCGCCCTTTCCGCCCTTTCCGCCCCTTCCGCCCTTTCCGCCCTTCCGCCCTTCCGCCCTTTCCGCTCCTTCCGCCCCTTCCGCCCCTTCCGCCCTTTCCGCCCTTTCCGCCCCTTCCGCCCTTCCGCCCCTTCCGCCCCTTCCGCCCTTTCCGCCCTTTCCGCCCTTTCCGCCCTTCCGCCCCTTCCGCCCCTTCCGCCCTTTCCGCCCTTTCCGCCCTTCCGCCCCTTCCGCCCCTTCCGCCCCTTCCGCCCTTTCCGCCCTTTCCGCCCTTTCCGCCCTTCCGCCCCTTCCGCCCTTTCCGCCCCTTCCGTCCTTTCCGCCCCTTCCGCCCTTCTGCCCTTCCGCCCTTTCCGCCCCTTCCGCCCCTTCCGCCCCTTCCGCCCTTTCCGCCCTTTCCGCCCTTCCGCCCCTTCCGCCCCTTCCGCCCTTTCCGCCCTTTCCGCCCTTTCCGCCCTTCCGCCCTTTCCGCCCTTTCCGCCCTTCCGCCCCTTCCGCCCCTTCCGCCCCTTCCGCCCTTCCGCCCCTTCCGCCCTTTCCGCCCTTTCCGCCCTTTCCGGCCTTCCGCCCCTTCCGCCCCTTCCGCCCTTTCCGCCCCTTCCGCACCTTCCGCCCCTTCCGCCCTTCCGCCCTTTCCGCCCTTTCCGCCCCTTCCGCCCCTTCCGCCCTTTCCGCCCTTTCCGCCCTTTCCGCCCTTTCCGCCCTTCCGCCCCTTCCGCCCCTTCCGCCCTTCCGCCCTTTCCGCCCTTCCGCCCTTTCCGCCCCTTCCGCCCCTTCCGCCCCTTCCGCCCTTTCCGCCCTTTCCGCCCCTTCCGCCCCTTCCGCCCTTCCGCCCTTTCCGCTCCTTCCGCCCCTTCCGCCCTTTCCGCCCTTTCCGCCCCTTCCGCCCCTTCCGCCCCTTCCGCCCCTTCCGCCCCTTCCGCCCTTCCGCCCTTTCCGCCCTTCCGCCCTTTCCGCCCCTTCCGCCCTTCCGCCCCTTCCGCCCCTTCCGCCCCTTCCGCCCTTCCGCCCCTTCCGCCCCTTCCGCCCTTTCCGCCCTTTCCGCCCTTCCGCCCCTTCCGCCCCTTCCGCCCCTTCCGCCCTTTCCGCCCTTTCCGCCCTTTCCGCCCTTCCGCCCCTTCCGCCCCTTCCGCCCCTTCCGCCCTTTCCGCCCTTTCCGCCCTTCCGCCCCTTCCGCCCCTTCCGCCCCTTCCGCCCTTCCGCCCCTTCCGCCCCTTCCGCCCTTCCGCCCTTTCCGCCCTTTCCGCCCCTTCCGCCCTTCCGCCCCTTCCGCCCCTTCCGCCCCTTCCGCCCCTTCCGCCCTTTCCGCCCTTTCCGCCCTTCCGCCCCTTCCGCCCTTCCGCCCCTTCCGCCCCTTCCGCCCTTTCCGCCCTTTCCGCCCTTCCGCCCCTTCCGCCCCTTCCGCCCTTTCCGCCCTTTCCGCCCTTTCCGCCCTTTCCGCCCTTCCACCCCTTCCGCCCCTTCCGCCCTTCCGCCCTTCCGCCCTTTCCGCCCCTTCCGCCCCTTCCGCCCCTTCCGCCCCTTCCGCCCTTTCCGCCCTTTCCGCCCCTTCCGCCCCTTCCGCCCTTCCGCCCCTTCCGCCCTTTCCGCTCCTTCCGCCCCTTCCGCCCCTTCCGCCCTTTCCGCCCTTTCCGCCCCTTCCGCCCTTCCGCCCCTTCCGCCCCTTCCGCCCTTTCCGCCCTTTCCGCCCTTTCCGCCCTTCCGCCCCTTCCGCCCTTTCCGCCCCTTCCGCCCCTTCCGCCCCTTCCGCCCCTTCCGCCCCTTCCGCCCTTTCCGCCCTTTCCGCCCTTCCGCCCCTTCCGCCCCTTCTGCCCCTTCCGCCCTTTCCGCCCTTTCCGCCCTTCCGCCCCTTCCGCCCCTTCCGCCCTTCCGCCCCTTCCGCCCCTTCCGCCCTTCCGCCCTTTCCGCCCTTTCCGCCCCTTCCGCCCTTCCGCCCCTTCCGCCCTTTCCGCCCCTTCCGCCCTTTCCGCCCTTTCCGCCTTTTCCGCCCTTCCGCCCCTTCCGCCCTTCCGCCCTTTCCGCCCTTTCCGCCCCTTCCGCCCTTCCGCCCCTTCCGCCCCTTCCGCCCTTTCCGCCCTTTCCGCCCTTCCGCCCTTTCCGCCCCTTCCGCCCCTTCCGCCCTTTCCGCCCTTTCCGCCCTTTCCGCCCTTCCGCCCCTTCCGCCCCTTCCGCCCCTTCCGCCCTTTCCGCCCTTCCGCCCCTTCCGCCCCTTCCGCCCTTCCGCCCCTTCCGCCCCTTCCGCCCTTCCGCCCTTTCCGCCCTTTCCGCCCCTTCCGCCCTTCCGCCCCTTCCGCCCCTTCCGCCCCTTCCGCCCTTTCCGCCCTTTCCGCCCTTTCCGCCCTTCCGCCCCTTCCGCCCTTCCGCCCTTTCCGCCCTTTCCGCCCCTTCCGCCCTTCCGCCCCTTCCGCCCCTTCCGCCCTTTCCGCCCCTTCCGCCCTTCCGCCCTTTCCGCCCCTTCCGCCCTTCCGCCCTTCCGCCCTTCCGCCCTTTCCGCCCCTTCCGCCCTTCCGCCCTTCCGCCCTTTCCGCTCCTTCCGCCCCTTCCGCCCCTTCCGCCCTTTCCGCCCTTTCCGCCCTTTCCGCCCCTTCCGCCCTTCCGCCCCTTCCGCCCCTTCCGCCCCTTCCGCCCTTTCCGCCCTTTCCGCCCTTCCGCCCCTTCCGCCCCTTCCGCCCCTTCCGCCCTTTCCGCCCTTTCCGCCCTTTCCGCCCTTCCGCCCCTTCCGCCCCTTCCGCCCCTTCCGCCCTTTCCGCCCTTTCCGCCCTTCCGCCCCTTCCGCCCCTTACGCCCCTTCCGCCCCTTCCGCCCCTTCCGCCCTTCCGCCCCTTCCGCCCCTTCCGCCCTTCCGCCCTTTCCGCCCTTTCCGCCCCTTCCGCCCTTCCGCCCCTTCCGCCCCTTCCGCCCCTTCCGCCCCTTCCGCCCTTTCCGCCCTTTCCGCCCTTTCCGCCCTTCCGCCCCTTCCGCCCCTTCCGCCCCTTCCGCCCTTTCCGCCCTTTCCGCCCCTTCCGCCCCTTCCGCCCCTTCCGCCCCTTCCGCCCTTCCGCCCCTTCCGCCCTTCCGCCCTTTCCGCCCCTTCCGCCCCTTCCGCCCCTTCCGCCCCTTCCGCCCTTCCGCCCCTTCCGCCCTTCCGCCCTTTCCGCCCTTTCCGCCCTTCCGCCCCTTCCGCCCCTTCCGCCCTTTCCGCCCTTTCCGCCCTTTCCGCCCTTCCGCCCCTTCCGCCCCTTCCGCCCTTTCCGCCCCTTCCGCCCCTTCCGCCCTTTCCGCCCTTTCCGCCCTTCCGCCCCTTCCGCCCCTTCCGCCCCTTCCGCCCTTTCCGCCCTTTCCGCCCTTTCCGCCCTTCCGCCCCTTCCGCCCCTTCCGCCCCTTCCGCCCTTTCCGCCCTTTCCGCCCCTTCCGCCCTTTCCGCCCTTCCGCCTTTTCCGCCCTTCCGCCCTTCCGCCCCTTCCGCCCCTTCTGCCCTTTCCGCCCTTCCGCCCTTCCGCCCCTTCCGCCCCTTCCGCCCTTTCCGCCCCTTCCGCCCCTTCCGCCCCTTCCGCCCCTTCCACCCCTTCCGCCCTTTCCGCCCTTTCCGCCCTTTCCGCCCTTCCGCCCCTTCCGCCCCTTCCGCCCTTTCCGCCCTTTCCGCCCTTCCGCCCCTTCCGCCCCTTCCGCCCCTTCCGCCCTTTCCGCCCTTTCCGCCCTTTCCGCCCTTCCGCCCCTTCCGCCCTTTCCGCCCCTTCCGTCCTTTCCGCCCCTTCCGCCCTTCTGCCCTTCCGCCCTTTCCGCCCCTTCCGCCCCTTCCGCCCCTTCCGCCCTTTCCGCCCTTTCCGCCCTTCCGCCCCTTCCGCCCCTTCCGCCCTTTCCGCCCTTTCCGCCCTTTCCGCCCTTCCGCCCTTTCCGCCCTTTCCGCCCTTCCGCCCCTTCCGCCCTTTCCGCCCCTTCCGCACCTTCCGCCCCTTCCGCCCTTCCGCCCTTTCCGCCCTTTCCGCCCTTTCCGCCCCTTCCGCCCCTTCCGCCCTTTCCGCCCTTTCCGCCCTTTCCGCCCTTCCGCCCCTTCCGCCCCTTCCGCCCCTTCCGCCCTTCCGCCCTTTCCGCCCTTCCGCCCTTTCCGCCCCTTCCGCCCCTTCCGCCCTTTCCGCCCTTTCCGCCCTTTCCGCCCTTCCGCCCCTTCCGCCCCTTCCGCCCTTTCCGCCCTTTCCGCCCTTCCGCCCATTCCGCCCCTTCCGCCCTTTCCGCCCTTTCCGCCCTTTCCGCCCTTCCGCCCCTTCCGCCCCTTCCGCCCCTTCTGCCCTTTCCGCCCCTTCCGCCCTTCCGCCCCTTCCGCCCCTTCCGCCCTTCTGCCCTTTCCGCCCTTTCCGCCCCTTCCGCCCCTTCCGCCCTTTCCGCCCTTTCCGCCCCTTCCGCCCTTCCGCCCTTTCCGCCCTTTCCCCCCTTCCGCCCCTTCCGCCCCTTCCGCCCCTTCCGCCCCTAGCGCCCCTTCCGCCCCTTCCGCCCTTTCCGCCCTTTCCGCCCTTTCCGCCCTTCCGCCCTTTCCGCCCTTTCCGCCCCTTCCGCCCCTTCCGCCCTTTCCGCCCTTTCCGCCCCTTCCGCCCCTTCCGCCCTTTCCGCCCCTTCCGCCCTTTCCGCCCCTTCCGCCCCTTCCGCCCTTCCGCCCTTTCCGCCCTTCCGCCCTTTCCGCCCTTTCCGCCCTTCCGCCCTTTCCGCCCTTCCGCCCTTTCCGCCCCTTCCGCCCCTTCCGCCCTTCCGCCCTTTCCGCCCTTCCGCCCTTTCCGCCCTTTCCGCCCTTTCCGCCCTTCCGCCCTTTCCGCCCTTTCCGCCCTTTCCACCCTTCCGCCCCTTCCGCCCTTTCCGCCCTTTCTGCCCTTCCGCCCCTTCCGCCCTTTCCGCCCCTTCCGCCCTTTCCACCCCTTCCGCCCCTTCCGCCCCTTCCGCCCTTCCGCCCTTCCGCCCTTTCCGCCCTTTCCGCCCTTCCGCCCCTTCCGCCCCTTCCGCCCCTTCCGCCCCTTCCGCCCCTTCCGCCCCTTCCGCCCTTTCCGCCCTTCCGCCCCTTCCGCCCCTTCCGCCCCTTCCGCCCTTTCCGCCCTTCCGCCCCTTCCGCCCCTTCCGCCCATTCCGCCCTTCCGCCCTTTCCGCCCTTTCCGCCCTTCCGCCCCTTCCGCCCCTTCCGCCCTTCCGCCCCTTCCGCCCCTTCCGCCCCTTCCGCCCCTTCCGCCCTTTCCGCCCTTCCGCCCCTTCCGCCCCTTCCGCCCATTCCGCCCTTCCGCCCTTTCCGCCCTTTCCGCCCTTCCGCCCCTTCCGCCCCTTCCGCCCCTTCCGCCCTTCCGCCCTTTCCGCCCTTTCCGCCCCTTCCGCCCTTCCGCCCTTCCGCCCTTTCCGCCCCTTCCGCCCCTTCCGCCCCTTCCGCCCTTCCGCCCTTTCCGCCCTTTCCGCCCCTTCCGCCCTTTCCGCCCTTTCCGCCCTTCCGCCCCTTCCGCCCCTTCCGCCCCTTCCGCCCTTCCGCCCCTTCCGCCCCTTCCGCCCCTTCCGCCCTTCCGCCCTTCCGCCCCTTCCGCCCCTTCCGCCCTTCCGCCCTTTCCGCCCCTTCCGCCCCTTCCGCCCCTTCCGCCCTTCCGCCCTTTCCGCCCCTTCCGCCCCTTCCGCCCCTTCCGCCCTTTCCGCCCCTTCCGCCCCTTCCGCCCCTTCCGCCCCTTCCGCCCTTCCGCCCTTTCCGCCCCTTCCGCCCCTTCCGCCCTTTCCGCCCTTCCGCCCTTTCCAACCCTTCCGCCCCTTCCGCCCCTTCCGCCCTTGCCGCCCTTTCCGCCCTTTCCGCCCTTCCGCCCCTTCCGCCCCTTCCGCCCTTTCCGCCCTTCCGCCCTTCCGCCCTTTCCGCCCCTTCCGCCCCTTCCGCCCCTTCCGCCCTTTCCGCCCCTTCCGCCCTTCCGCCCTTTCCGCCCTTTCCGCCCTTCCGCCCCTTCCGCCCTTTCCGCCCTTTCCGCCCTTCCGCCCTTTCCGCCTTTTCCACCCCTTCCGCCCCTTCCGCCCTTTCCGCCCTTTCCGCCCTTTCCGCCCTTCCGCCCTTTCCGCCCTTTCCGCCCCTTCCGCCCTTTCCGCCCTTTCCGCCCTTCCGCCCCTTCCGCCCCTTCCGCCCTTCCGCCCTTCCGCCCTTTCCGCCCCTTCCGCCCCTTCCGCCCTTCCGCCCTTCCGCCCTTTCCGCCCTTCCGCCCCTTCCGCCCCTTCCGCCCTTTCCGCCCTTTCCGCCCCTTCCGCCCTTTCCGCCCTTTCCGCCCCTTCCGCCCTTCCGCCCCTTCCGCCCCTTCCGCCCTTTCCGCCCTTCCGCCCCTTCCGCCCCTTCCGCCCTTTCCGCCCCTTCCGCCCCTTCCGCCCCTTCCGCCCCTTCCGCCCTTTCCGCCCTTCCGCCCCTTCCGCCCCTTCCGCCCTTTCCGCCCCTTCCGCCCTTTCCGCCCTTTCCGCCCTTCCGCCCCTTCCGCCCCTTCCGCCCTTCCGCCCTTCCGCCCTTTCCGCCCCTTCCGCCCCTTCCGCCCCTTCCGCCCTTTCCGCCCTTCCGCCCTTTCCGCCCTTTCCGCCCCTTCCTCCCCTTCCGCCCCTTCCGCCCCTTCCGCCCTTTCCGCCCTTCCGCCCCTTCCGCCCCTTCCGCCCTATCCGCCCTTTCCGCCCTTTCCGCCCTTCCGCCCCTTCTGCCCCTTCCGCCCCTTCCGCCCTTTCCGCCCTTTCCGCCCTTCCGCCCCTTCCGCCCCTTCCGCCCCTTCCGCCCTTCCTCCCCTTCCGCCCCTTCCGCCCCTTCCGCCCCTTCCGCCCTTTCCGCCCCTTCCGCCCCTTCCGCCCTTCTGCCCTTCCGCCCTTTCCGCCCCTTCCGCCCTTTCCGCCCTTTCCGCCCTTTCCGCCCTTTCCGCCCCTTCCGCCCTTTCCGCCCTTTCCGCCCTTCCGCCCCTTCCGCCCTTTCCGCCCCTTCCGCCCTTTCCGCCCTTTCCGCCCTTCCGCCCCTTCCGCCCCTTCCGCCCCTTCCGCCCTTTCCGCCCTTTCCGCCCTTTCCGCCCTTCCGCCCTTTCCGCCCTTTCCGCCCTTCCGCCCCTTCCGCCCCTTCCGCCCTTTCCGCCCTTTCCGCCCTTTCCGCCCCTTCCGCCCTTTCCGCCCTTCCGCCCTTTCCGCCCTTTCCGCCCCTTCCGCCCCTTCCGCCCCTTCCGCCCTTTCCGTCCTTTCCGCCCTTCCGCCCCTTCCGCCCTTTCCGCCCTTCCGCCCCTTCCGCCCCTTCCGCCCCATCCGCCCTTTCCGCCCCATCCGCCCTTTCCGCCCTTTCCGCCCTTCCGCCCTTCCGCCCTTCCGCCCTTTCCGCCCCTTCCGCCCCTTCCGCCCCTTCCGCCCTTTCCGCCCTTTCCACCCCTTCCGCCCTTTCCGCCCTTTCCACCCTTTCCGCCCTTCCGCCCCTTCCGCCCCTTCCGCCCTTTCCACCCTTCCGCCCCTTCCGCCCTTCCGCCCCTTCCGCCCCTTCCGCCCTTTCCACCCTTCCGCCCCTTCCGCCCTTCCGCCTTTCCGCCCTTTCCGCCCTTTCCGCCCTTTCCGCCCTTCCGCCCCTTCCGCCCCTTCCGAACCTTCCGCCCTTTCCGCCCTTTCCGCCCTTCCGCCCCTTCCGCCCCTTCCGCCCCTTCCGCCCTTCCGCCCCTTCCGACCCTTCCGCCCTTTCCGCCCTTTCCGCCCTTTCCGCCCTTTCCGCCCCTTCCGCCCCTTCAGCCCTTCCGCCCTTTCCGCCCTTTCCGCCCCTTCCGCCCCTTCCGCCCCTTCCGCCCTTTCCACCCTTCCGCCCCTTCCGCCCCTTCCGCCCTTCCGCCCTTCCGCCCTTTCCGCCCTTTCCGCCCTTCCGCCCCTTCCGCCCCTTCCGCCCCTTCCGCCCCTTCCGCCCTTCCGCCCTTCCGCCCCTTCCGCCCTTTAAGCCCCTTCCGCCCTTTCCGCCCCTTCCGCCCCTTCCGCCCCTTCCGCCCCTTCCGCCCTTTCCGCCCTTTCCGCCCTTCCGCCCGTTCCGCCCCTTCCGCCCTTCCGCCCTTCCGCCCTTCCGCCCTTTCCGCCCCTTCCGCCCCTTCCGCCCCTTCCGCCCTTCCGCCCTTTCCGCCCTTTCCGCCCTTCCGCCCCTTCCGCCCCTTCCGCCCCTTCCGCCCTTTCCGCCCTTCCGCCCTTCCGCCCCTTCCACCCCTTCCGCCCTTTCCGCCCTTCCGCCCCTTCCGCCCCTTCCGGCCCTTCCGCCCCTTCCGCCCTTTCCGCCCTTCCGCCCCATCCGCCCCTTCCGCCCATTCCGCCCTTCCGCCCTTTCCGCCCTTTCCGCCCTTTCCGCCCCTTCCGCCCCTTCCGCCCTTCCGCCCTTTCCGCCCTTCCGCCCCTTCCGCCCCTTCCGCCCATTCCGCCCTTCCGCCCTTTCCGCCCTTTCCGCCCTTTCCGCCCCTTCCGCCCCTTCCGCCCCTTCCGCCCTTTCCGCCCTTCCGCCCCTTCCGCCCCTTCCGCCCATTCCGCCCTTCCGCCCTTTCCGCCCTTTCCGCCCTTCCGCCCCTTCCGCCCCTTCCGCCCCCTCCGCCCTTCCGCCCTTTCCGCCCTTTCCGCCCCTTCCGCCCTTCCGCCCTTCCGCCCTTTCCGCCCCTTCCGCCCCTTCCGCCCCTTCCGCCCTTCAGGCCTTTCCGCCCTTTCCGCCCCTTCCGCCCTTTCCGCCCTTTCCGCCCTTCCGCCCCTTCCGCCCCTTCCGCCCCTTCCGCCCCTTCCGCCCTTCCGCCCCTTCCGCCCCTTCCGCCCTTCCGCCCTTTCCGCCCCTTCCGCCCCTTCCGCCCCTTCCGCCCTTCCGCCCTTTCCGCCCCTTCCGCCCCTTCCGCCCCTTCCGCCCTTCCGCCCTTTCCGCCCCTTCCGCCCCTTCCGCCCCTTCCGCCCTTTCCGCCCTTCTGCCCCTTCCGCCCCTTCCGCCCTTTCCGCCCCTTCCGCCCTTCCGCCCCTTCCGCCCCTTCCGCCCCTTCCGCCCTTCCGCCCTTTCCGCCCTTTCCGCCCTTCCGCCCCTTCCGCCCCTTCCGCCCCTTCCGCCCTTTCCGCCCCTTCCGCCCTTCCGCCTTTTCTGCCCTTTCCGCCCCTTCCGCCCCTTCCGCCCTTTCCGCCCTTTCCGCCCTTCCGCCCTTTCCGCCCCTTCCGCCCCTTCCGCCCCTTCCGCCCCTTCCGCCCTTTCCGCCCTTTCCGCCCTTTCCGCCCTTCCGCCCTTTCCGCCCTTTCCGCCCCTTCCGCCCTTTCCGCCCTTTCCGCCCTTCCGCCCCTTCCGCCCCTTCCGCCCTTCCGCCCTTCCGCCCTTTCCGCCCCTTCCGCCCCTTCCGCCCTTCCGCCCTTCCGCCCTTTCCGCCCTTCCGCCCCTTCCGCCCCTTCCGCCCTTTCCGCCCTTTCCGCCCCTTCCGCCCTTTCCGCCCTTTCCGCCCCTTCCGCCCTTTCCGCCCCTTCCGCCCTTTCCGCCCTTTCCGCCCTTCCGCCCCTTCCGCCCCTTCCGCCCTTTCCGCCCCTTCCGCCCCTTCCGCCCCATCCGCCCCTTCCGCCCTTTCCGCCCTTCCGCCCCTTCCGCCCCTTCTGCCCCTTCCGCCCCTTCCGCCCCTTCCGCCCTTTCCGCCCTTCCGCCCCTTCCGCCCCTTCCGCCCTTTCCGCCCCTTCCGCCCTTTCCGCCCTTTCCGCCCTTCCGCCCCTTCCGCCCCTTCCGCCCTTCCGCCCTTCCGCCCTTTCCGCCCCTTCCGCCCCTTCCGCCCCTTCCGCCCTTTCCGCCCTTTCCGCCCTTTCCGCCCTTTCCGCCCTTCCGCCCCATCCGCCCTTTCCGCCCCTTCCGCCCCTTCCGCCCTTTCCGCCCTTTCCGCCCTTCCGCCCCTTCCGCCCCTTCCGCCCCTACCGCCCTTTCCGCCCTTTCCGCCCCTTCCGCCCCTTCCGCCTCTTCTGCCCTTTCCGCCCTTCCGCCCTTTCCGCCCTTTCCGCCCCTTCCGCCCCTTCCGCCCCTTCCGCCCTTTCCGCCCTTTCCGCCCTTTCCGCCCTTCCGCCCCTTCTGCCCCTTCCGCCCCTTCCGCCCTTTCCGCCCTTTCCGCCCTTCCGCCCCTTCCGCCCCTTCCGCCCCTTCCGCCCTTCCTCCCCTTCCGCCCCTTCCGCCCCTTCCGCCCCTTCCGCCCTTTCCGCCCCTTCCGCCCCTTCCGCCCTTCTGCCCTTCCGCCCTTTCCGCCCCTTCCGCCCTTTCCGCCCTTTCCGCCCTTCCGCCCCTTCCGCCCCTTCCGCCCCTTCCGCCCCATCCGCTCTTCGGCCCTTTCCGCCCTTTCCGCCCTTTCCGCCCTTTCCGCCCCTTCCGCCCTTTCCGCCCTTTCCGCCCTTCCGCCCCTTCCGCCCTTTCCGCCCCTTCCGCCCTTTCCGCCCTTTCCGCCCTTTCCGCCCTTTCCGCCCCTTCCGCCCCTTCCGCCCCTTCCGCCCTTTCCGCCCTTTCCGCCCTTTCCGCCCTTCCGCCCTTTCCGCCCTTTCCGCCCCTTCCGCCCTTCCGCCCCTTCCGCCCTTCCGCCCTTCCGCCCTTTCCACCCCTTCCGCCCCTTCCGCCCTTTCCGCCCTTTCCGCCCTTTCCGCCCTTTCCGCCCTTCCGCCCCTTCTGCCCCTTCCGCCCCTTCCGCCCCTTCCGCCCTTTCCGCCCTTTCCGCCCTTCCGCCCCTTCCGCCCCTTCCGCCCCTACCGCCCTTTCCGCCCTTTCCGCCCCTTCCGCCCCTTCCGCCTCTTCCGCCCTTTCCGCCCTTCCGCCCTTTCCGCCCTTTCCGCCCCTTCCTCCCCTTCCGCCCCTTCCGCCCCTTCCGCCCTTTCCGCCCTTCCGCCCCTTCCGCCCCTTCCGCCCTTTCCGCCCTTTCCGCCCTTTCCGCCCTTCCGCCCCTTCTGCCCCTTCCGCCCCTTCCGCCCTTTCCGCCCTTTCCGCCCTTCCGCCCCTTCCGCCCCTTCCGCCCCTTCCGCCCTTCCGCCCTTCCGCCCTTCCGCCCTTTCCGCCCCTTCCGCCCCTTCCGCCCCTTCCGCCCTTTCCGCCCTTTCCGCCCTTCCGCCCTTCAGCCCTTCCGCCCTTTCCGCCCCTTCCGCCCCTTCCGCCCCTTCCGCCCTTTCCGCCCCTTCCGCCCCTTCCGCCCTTCCGCCCTTCCGCCCTTCCGCCCTTTCCGCCCCTTCCGCCCCTTCCGCCCCTTCCGCCCTTTCCGCCCTTTCCGCCCCTTCCGCCCCTTCCGCCCCTTCCGCCCCTTCCGCCCTTTCCGCCCTTTCCGCCCTTCCGCCCCTTCCGCCCCTTCCGCCCCTTCCGCCCCTTCCGCCCCTTCCGCCCCTTCCGCCCTTCCGCACTTTCCGCCCCTTCCGCCCTTTCCGCCCTTTCCGCCCTTCCGCCCCTTCCGCCCCTTCCGCCCTTCCGCCCTTCCGCCCTTCCGCCCTTTCCGCCCCTTCCGCCCCTTCCGCCCCTTCCGCCCCTTCTGCCCTTTCCGCCCTTTCCGCCCTTTCCGCCCTTCCGCCCCTTCCGCCCCTTCCGCCCCTTCCGCCCTTTCCGCCCTTTCCGCCCCTTCCGCCCCTTCCGCCCCTTCCGCCCTTCCGCCCCTTCCGCCCCTTCCGCCCCTTCCGCCCCTTCCGCCCTTTCCGCCCTTTCCGCCCTTTGCGCCCTTCCGCCCCTTCTGCCCCTTCCACCCCTTCCGCCCTTTCCGCCCTTTCCGCCCTTCCGCCCCTTCCGCCCCTTCCGCCCCTTCCGCCCCTTCCGCCCTTCCTCCCCTTCCGCCCCTTCCGCCCCTGCCGCCCTTTCCGCCCCTTCCGCCCTTTCCGCCCTTTCCGCCCTTCCGCCCCTTCCGCCCCATCCGCCCTTCTGCCCTTCCGCCCTTTCCGCCCCTTCCGCCCTTTCCGCCCTTTCCGCCCTTCCGCCCCTTCTGCCCCTTCCGCCCTTCCGCCCTTTCCGCCCTTTCCGCCCTTTCCGCCCTTCCGCCCTTTCCGCCCTTTCCGCCCTTTCCGCCCCTTCCGCCCTTTCCGCCCTTTCCGCCCTTTCCGCCCTTCCGCCCTTTCCGCCCTTTCCGCCCCTTCCGCCCTTTCCGCCCTTTCCACCCCTTCCGCCCCTTCCGCCCCTTCCGCCCTTCCGCCCTTCCGCCCTTCCGCCCTTTCCGCCCCTTCCGCCCCTTCCGCCCCTTCCGCCCTTTCCGCCCTTTTCGCCCCTTCCGCCCCTTCCGCCCCTTCCGCCCTTTCCGCCCTTTCCGCCCTTCCGCCCTTCAGCCCTTCCGCCCTTTCCGCCCCTTCCGCCCCTTCCGCCCTTTCCGCCACTTCCGCCCTTTCCGCCCTTCCGCCCTTCCGCCCTTCCGCCCCTTCCACACCTTCCGCCCCTTCCGCCCCTTCCGCCCTTTCCGCCCTTTCCGCCCCTTCCGCCCCTTCCGCCCCTTCCGCCCTTTCCGCCCTTTCCGCCCTTCCGCCCCTTCCGCCCCTTCCGCCCCTTCCGCCCTTCCGCCCCTTCCGCCCCTTCCGCCCTTCCGCACTTTCCGCCCCTTCCGCCCTTTCCGCCCTTTCCGCCCTTCCGCCCCTTCCGCCCCTTCCGCCCTTCCGCCCTTCCACCCTTCCGCCCTTTCCGCCCCTGCGCCCCTTCCGCCCCTTCCGCCCCTTCTGCCCTTTCCGCCCTTTCCGCCCTTTCCGCCCTTCCGCCCCTTCCGCCCCTTCCGCCCTTTCCGCCCTTTCCGCCCTTCCGCCCCTTCCGCCCCTTCCGCCCCATCCGCCCTTCCGCCCCTTCCGCCCCTTCCGCCCCTTCCGCCCTTTCCGCCCCTTCCGCCCCTTCCGCTCTTTCCGCCCCTTCCGCCCTTTCCGCCCTTTCCGCCTTCCGCCCCTTCCGCCCCTTCCGCCCTTTCCGCCCTTTCCGCCCTTTCCGCCCTTTCCGCCCTTCCGCCCCTTCCGCCCTTCCGCCCTTTCCGCCCCTTCCGCCCCTTCCGCCCCGTCCGCCCCTTCCGCCCTTTCCGCCCTTTCCGCCCTTCCGCCCCTTCCGCCCTTTCCGCCCATTCCGCCCCTTCCGCCCTTCCGCCCTTCCGCCCTTTCCGCCCCTTCCGCCCCTTCCGCCCCTTCCGCCCTTTCCGCCCTTTCCGCCTTTCGGCCCTTTCCGCCCTTCCGCCCCTTCCGCCCCTTCCGCCCCTTCCGCCCTTCCGCCCTTTCCACCCCTCCCGCCCCTTCCGCCCCTTCCGCCCTTCCGCCCTTTCCGCCCTTTCCAACCTTTCCGCCCCTTCCGCCCTTTCCGCCCTTCCGCCCCTTCCGCTCTTCCGCCCTTTCCGCCCTTTCCGCCCTTTCCGCCCTTTCCGCCCCTTCCGCCCTTTCCGCCCTTTCCGCCCTTCCGCCCCTTCCGCCCTTTCCGCCCCTTCCGCCCTTTCCACCCTTTCCGCCCTTTCCGCCCTTCCGCCCCTTCCGCCCCTTCCGCCCCTTCCGCCCTTTCCGCCCTTTCCGCCCTTTCCGCCCTTCCGCCCTTTCCGCCCTTTCCGCCCTTCCGCCCCTTCCGCCCCTTCCGCCCCTTCCGCCCTTTCCGCCCCTTCCGCCCTTTCCGCCCTTTCCACCCCTTCCGCCCCTTCCGCCCCTTCCGCCCTTTCCGCCCTTTCCGCCCTTCCGCCCTTCAGCCCTTCCGCCCTTTCCGCCCCTTCCGCCCCTTCCGCCCCTTCCGCCCCTTCCGCCCTTTCCGCCCCTTCCACCCCTTCCGCCCTTCCGCCCTTCCGCCCTTCCGCCCTTTCCGCCCCTTCCGCCCCTTCCGCCCCTTCCGCCCTTTCCGCCCCTTCCGCCCCTTCCGCCCCTTCCGCCCTTTCCGCCCTTTCCGACCTTCCGCCCCTTCCGCCCCTTCCGCCCCTTCCGCCCTTTCCGCCCTTTCCGCCCTTTCCGCCCTTCCGCCCCTTCTGCCCCTTCCGCCCCTTCCGCCCTTTCCGCCCTTTCCGCCCTTCCGCCCCTTCCGCCCCTTCCGCCCCTTCCGCCCTTCCTCCCCTTCCGCCCCTTCCGCCCCTTCCGCCCCTTCCGCCCTTTCCGCCCCTTCCGCCCCTTCCGCCCTTCTGCCCTTCCGCCCTTTCCGCCCCTTCCGCCCTTTCCGCCCTTTCCGCCCTTCCGCCCCTTCCGCCCCTTCCGCCCCTTCCGCCCCTTCCGCTCTTCGGCCCTTTCCGCCCTTTCCGCCCTTTCCGCCCTTTCCGCCCCTTCCGCCCTTTCCGCCCTTTCCGCCCTTCCGCCCCTTCCGCCCTTTCCGCCCCTTCCGCCCTTTCCGCCCTTTCCGCCCTTTCCGCCCTTCCGCCCCTTCCGCCCCTTCCGCCCCTTCCGCCCTTTCCGCCCTTTCCGCCCTTTCCGCCCTTCCGCCCTTTCCGCCCTTTCCGCCCTTCCGCCCCTTCCGCCCCTTCCGCCCTTCCGCCCTTCCGCCCTTTCCACCCCTTCCGCCCCTTCCGCCCTTTCCGCCCTTTCCGCCCTTTCCGCCCTTTCCGCCCTTCCGCCCCTTCTGCCCCTTCCGCCCCTTCCGCCCCTTCCGCCCTTTCCGCCCTTTCCGCCCTTCCGCCCCTTCCGCCCCTTCCGCCCCTACCGCCCTTTCCGCCCTTTCCGCCCCTTCCGCCCCTTCCGCCTCTTCCGCCCTTTCCGCCCTTCCGCCCTTTCCGCCCTTTCCGCCCCTTCCTCCCCTTCCGCCCCTTCCGCCCTTCCGCCCTTTCCGCCCTTCCGCCCCTTCCGCCCCTTCCGCCCTTTCCGCCCTTTCCGCCCTTTCCGCCCTTCCGCCCCTTCTGCCCCTTCCGCCCCTTCCGCCCTTTCCGCCCTTCCGCCCCTTCCGCCCCTTCCGCCCCTTCCGCCCTTCCGCCCTTCCGCCCTTCCGCCCTTTCCGCCCCTTCCGCCCCTTCCGCCCCTTCCGCCCTTTCCGCCCTTTCCGCCCTTCCGCCCTTCAGCCCTTCCGCCCTTTCCGCCCCTTCCGCCCCTTCCGCCCCTTCCGCCCTTTCCGCCCCTTCCGCCCCTTCCGCCCTTCCGCCCTTCCGCCCTTCCGCCCTTTCCGCCCCTTCCGCCCCTTCCGCCCCTTCCGCCCTTTCCGCCCTTTCCGCCCCTTCCGCCCCTTCCGCCCCTTCCGCCCCTTCCGCCCTTTCCGCCCTTTCCGCCCTTCCGCCCCTTCCGCCCCTTCCGCCCCTTCCGCCCCTTCCGCCCCTTCCGCCCTTCCGCACTTTCCGCCCCTTCCGCCCTTTCCGCCCTTTCCGCCCTTCCGCCCCTTCCGCCCCTTCCGCCCTACCGCCCTTCCGCCCTTCCGCCCTTTCCGCCCCTTCCGCCCCTTCCGCCCCTTCCGCCCCTTCTGCCCTTTCCGCCCTTTCCGCCCTTTCCGCCCTTCCGCCCCTTCCGCCCCTTCCGCCCCTTCCGCCCTTTCCGCCCTTTCCGCCCCTTCCGCCCCTTCCGCCCCTTCCGCCCTTCCGCCCCTTCCGCCCCTTCCGCCCCTTCCGCCCCTTCCGCCCTTTCCGCCCTTTCCGCCCTTTGCGCCCTTCCGCCCCTTCTGCCCCTTCCACCCCTTCCGCCCTTTCCGCCCTTTCCGCCCTTCCGCCCCTTCCGCCCCTTCCGCCCCTTCCGCCCCTTCCGCCCTTCCTCCCCTTCCGCCCCTTCCGCCCCTTCCGCCCTTTCCGCCCCTTCCGCCCTTTCCGCCCTTTCCGCCCTTCCGCCCCTTCCGCCCCATCCGCCCTTCTGCCCTTCCGCCCTTTCCGCCCCTTCCGCCCTTTCCGCCCTTTCCGCCCTTCCGCCCCTTCTGCCCCTTCCGCCCTTCCGCCCTTTCCGCCCTTTCCGCCCTTTCCGCCCTTCCGCCCTTTCCGCCCTTTCCGCCCTTTCCGCCCCTTCGGCCCTTTCCGCCCTTTCCGCCCTTTCCGCCCTTCCGCCCTTTCCGCCCTTTCCGCCCCTTCCGCCCTTTCCGCCCTTTCCGCCCCTTCCGCCCCTTCCGCCCCTTCCGCCCTTCCGCCCTTCCGCCCTTCCGCCCCTTCCGCCCCTTCCGCCCCTTCCGCCCCTTCCGCCCTTTCCGCCCTTTCCGCCCCTTCCGCCCCTTCCGCCCCTTCCGCCCCTTCCGCCCTTTCCGCCCTTTCCGCCCTTCCGCCCTTCAGCCCTTCCGCCCTTTCCGCCCCTTCCGCCCCTTCCGCCCTTTCCGCCACTTCCGCCCCTTCCGCCCTTCCGCCCTTCCGCCCTTCCGCCCTTTCCGCCCCTTCTGCCCCTTCCGCCCCTTCCGCCCTTTCCGCCCTTTCCGCCCCTTCCGCCCCTTCCGCCCCTTCCGCCCCTTCCGCCCTTTCCGCCCTTTCCGCCCTTCCGCCCCTTCCGCCCCTTCCGCCCCTTCCGCCCTTCCGCCCCTTCCGCCCCTTCCGCCCTTCCGCACTTTCCGCCCCTTCCGCCCTTTCCGCCCTTTCCGCCCTTCCGCCCCTTCCGCCCCTTCCGCCCTTCCGCCCTTCCACCCTTCCGCCCTTTCCGCCCCTGCGCCCCTTCCGCCCCTTCCGCCCCTTCTGCCCTTTCCGCCCTTTCCGCCCTTTCCGCCCTTCCGCCCCTTCCGCCCCTTCCGCCCTTTCCGCCCTTTCCGCCCTTCCGCCCCTTCCGCCCCTTCCGCCCCATCCGCCCTTCCGCCCCTTCCGCCCCTTCCGCCCTTCCGCCCCTTCCGCCCCTTCCGCCCTTTCCGCCCTTTCCGCCCTTTCCGCCCTTTCCGCCCTTCCGCCCCTTCCGCCCTTCCGCCCTTTCCGCCCCTTCCGCCCCTTCCGCCCCGTCCGCCCCTTCCGCCCTTTCCGCCCTTTCCGCCCTTCCGCCCCTTCCGCCCTTTCCGCCCATTCCGCCCCTTCCGCCCTTCCGCCCTTCCGCCCTTTCCGCCCCTTCCGCCCCTTCCGCCCCTTCCGCCCTTTCCGCCCTTTCCGCCTTTCGGCCCTTTCCGCCCTTCCGCCCCTTCCGCCCCTTCCGCCCCTTCCGCCCTTCCGCCCTTTCCACCCCTCCCGCCCCTTCCGCCCCTTCCGCCCTTCCGCCCTTTCCGCCCTTTCCAACCTTTCCGCCCCTTCCGCCCTTTCCGCCCTTCCGCCCCTTCCGCTCTTCCGCCCTTTCCGCCCTTTCCGCCCTTTCCGCCCTTCCGCCCCTTCCGCCCCTTCCGCCCTTCCGCCCTTCCGCCCTTTCCACCCCTTCCGCCCCTTCCGCCCTTTCCGCCCTTTCCGCCCTTTCCGCCCTTTCCGCCCTTCCGCCCCTTCTGCCCCTTCCGCCCCTTCCGCCCCTTCCGCCCTTTCCGCCCTTTCCGCCCTTCCGCCCCTTCCGCCCCTTCCGCCCCTACCGCCCTTTCCGCCCTTTCCGCCCCTTCCGCCCCTTCCGCCTCTTCCGCCCTTTCCGCCCTTCCGCCCTTTCCGCCCTTTCCGCCCCTTCCTCCCCTTCCGCCCCTTCCGCCCTTCCGCCCTTTCCGCCCTTCCGCCCCTTCCGCCCCTTCCGCCCTTTCCGCCCTTTCCGCCCTTTCCGCCCTTCCGCCCCTTCTGCCCCTTCCGCCCCTTCCGCCCTTTCCGCCCTTTCCGCCCTTCCGCCCCTTCCGCCCCTTCCGCCCCTTCCGCCCTTCCGCCCTTCCGCCCTTCCGCCCTTTCCGCCCCTTCCGCCCCTTCCGCCCCTTCCGCCCTTTCCGCCCTTTCCGCCCTTCCGCCCTTCAGCCCTTCCGCCCTTTCCGCCCCTTCCGCCCCTTCCGCCCCTTCCGCCCTTTCCGCCCCTTCCGCCCCTTCCGCCCTTCCGCCCTTCCGCCCTTCCGCCCTTTCCGCCCCTTCCGCCCCTTCCGCCCCTTCCGCCCTTTCCGCCCTTTCCGCCCCTTCCGCCCCTTCCGCCCCTTCCGCCCCTTCCGCCCTTTCCGCCCTTTCCGCCCTTCCGCCCCTTCCGCCCCTTCCGCCCCTTCCGCCCCTTCCGCCCCTTCCGCCCTTCCGCACTTTCCGCCCCTTCCGCCCTTTCCGCCCTTTCCGCCCTTCCGCCCCTTCCGCCCCTTCCGCCCTACCGCCCTTCCGCCCTTCCGCCCTTTCCGCCCCTTCCGCCCCTTCCGCCCCTTCCGCCCCTTCTGCCCTTTCCGCCCTTTCCGCCCTTTCCGCCCTTCCGCCCCTTCCGCCCCTTCCGCCCCTTCCGCCCTTTCCGCCCTTTCCGCCCCTTCCGCCCCTTCCGCCCCTTCCGCCCTTCCGCCCCTTCCGCCCCTTCCGCCCCTTCCGCCCCTTCCGCCCTTTCCGCCCTTTCCGCCCTTTGCGCCCTTCCGCCCCTTCTGCCCCTTCCACCCCTTCCGCCCTTTCCGCCCTTTCCGCCCTTCCGCCCCTTCCGCCCCTTCCGCCCCTTCCGCCCCTTCCGCCCTTCCTCCCCTTCCGCCCCTTCCGCCCCTTCCGCCCTTTCCGCCCCTTCCGCCCTTTCCGCCCTTTCCGCCCTTCCGCCCCTTCCGCCCCATCCGCCCTTCTGCCCTTCCGCCCTTTCCGCCCCTTCCGCCCTTTCCGCCCTTTCCGCCCTTCCGCCCCTTCTGCCCCTTCCGCCCTTCCGCCCTTTCCGCCCTTTCCGCCCTTTCCGCCCTTCCGCCCTTTCCGCCCTTTCCGCCCTTTCCGCCCCTTCGGCCCTTTCCGCCCTTTCCGCCCTTTCCGCCCTTCCGCCCTTTCCGCCCTTTCCGCCCCTTCCGCCCTTTCCGCCCTTTCCGCCCCTTCCGCCCCTTCCGCCCCTTCCGCCCTTCCGCCCTTCCGCCCTTCCGCCCTTTCCGCCCCTTCCGCCCCTTCCGCCCCTTCCGCCCTTTCCGCCCTTTCCGCCCCTTCCGCCCCTTCCGCCCCTTCCGCCCCTTCCGCCCTTTCCGCCCTTTCCGCCCTTCCGCCCTTCAGCCCTTCCGCCCTTTCCGCCCCTTCCGCCCCTTCCGCCCTTTCCGCCACTTCCGCCCCTTCCGCCCTTCCGCCCTTCCGCCCTTCCGCCCTTTCCGCCCCTTCTGCCCCTTCCGCCCCTTCCGCCCTTTCCGCCCTTTCCGCCCCTTCCGCCCCTTCCGCCCCTTCCGCCCCTTCCGCCCTTTCCGCCCTTTCCGCCCTTCCGCCCCTTCCGCCCCTTCCGCCCCTTCCGCCCTTCCGCCCCTTCCGCCCCTTCCGCCCTTCCGCACTTTCCGCCCCTTCCGCCCTTTCCGCCCTTTCCGCCCTTCCGCCCCTTCCGCCCCTTCCGCCCTTCCGCCCTTCCACCCTTCCGCCCTTTCCGCCCCTGCGCCCCTTCCGCCCCTTCCGCCCCTTCTGCCCTTTCCGCCCTTTCCGCCCTTTCCGCCCTTCCGCCCCTTCCGCCCCTTCCGCCCTTTCCGCCCTTTCCGCCCTTCCGCCCCTTCCGCCCCTTCCGCCCCATCCGCCCTTCCGCCCCTTCCGCCCCTTCCGCCCTTCCGCCCCTTCCGCCCCTTCCGCCCTTTCCGCCCTTTCCGCCCTTTCCGCCCTTTCCGCCCTTCCGCCCCTTCCGCCCTTCCGCCCTTTCCGCCCCTTCCGCCCCTTCCGCCCCGTCCGCCCCTTCCGCCCTTTCCGCCCTTTCCGCCCTTCCGCCCCTTCCGCCCTTTCCGCCCATTCCGCCCCTTCCGCCCTTCCGCCCTTCCGCCCTTTCCGCCCCTTCC
>NW_026991377.1:0-82741 GCF_036370855.1 Dromaius novaehollandiae | reverse complement strand
CATGAAACCTGTCCTCCAGGGATATTTGCTTTTTGGCACTCACATTACTGACATGCATGGCTTCCCAAGGACCGTTCTGGGTGGGTCCTGGTGCACGAGCAGTGATTGCTGAGTTGTGTGCTGGGCCGACACTACTGCTGAGAGAGCTGGGTTTGGCTTCTCAGAGGTAAGAAGTGGGGTCTGAGTGGGAAGGTGTTCAGGAAGTCCCTCAGAGGGTCCTTTGCTTCATCAGGAATGTGTACAACCCTGTAGTCTCTGTCTGCACACAGCAGCCACTGCCTTCTCAGATGTGACCTGAGTTAACAAAAGCCGTTGTTAATGCTAGTGTGTGCTAGCAGCCTTGCACAGATTCAGCAGCCTTTCAGCCTCCTGAATTTATTAATTCTCATGCATTCCATGTCACTACTCATCGCTGCAGCTAACCAGTCTCTGGGTGACTGTGGCCCATTGCCTCTCAGCACATGCTTTCCCTCTCTTTGGCCTGCTGTATTCTGCTTCCTGCTTTTCCATCCACACCCTCAGGTACCTAGAGAGCCCATTCGCAGAATCACAGAATCCCTGGAGTTGGAAAGGACCCCTGGAGATCATCTAGTCCAATCCTCCCGCTCAAAACAGAGACCCATAGAATAGGTTGCTCTCAACTGTGTCTACTTGGGGTTGGAACGTCTCCAGCAATGGAGACTCCACAACCTCTCTGGGCAACCTGTTCCAGTGCTCAGACAAAGTTCTTTCTTATGTCTAAACAGAATTACTTGTATTTCAGGTTGTGTCCATTTCCTCTTGTCCTGTCACTAGCTATCACTGAGAAGAGTCCAGCCCCATCTTCCTTACTATCCCTGCATCAGATATTTATACATATGGATAAGGTACCCCCCCACCCCGCCCAAGCCTTCTCTTCTCCAGGCTAAGCAATTCCAGCTCTCTCAGCCTTTCCTTATATGTCAGATGCTCCAGTCCCTTCATCATCTGTGTAGCCTTTTGCTGGACTCACCCCAGTAGGCCCACGTCTTTCTTGTACTGGGGAGCCCAGACCTGGACATGGCAGTCCTACGAGGTCTGAGCAGAGGGGAAGGATCACCTCCCTTGACCTGCTGGCAACGTTGGCCTTCCTTGCTGCAACAGCACATTGCATTGCATACACTAATACAGAACGGTCTTCTATGAAATCCCTTCCTCTCGGATTACAGGTTACAGCTGTCATACCATTAATATCACTCAGAGTGGACATGACTGCTGATATTCACTTTGGTGTTATTTTCATTATATTTACTTGTAACCATGAGCATAAGCATTTTTACCTTGTTATGATTATCATAACTGATAAAGCCATACGTACAAGTGCAATTAACCATTCAACAGGGTGCCTTAAAAGATACAGAGCAGTAATTCCCTTAAGGATCCATCCCTTAAAAACTGACCCCAAATATCTCCCCGTAACAGGCAGACAACGGTGGGATGTTTCCCTTTCCACATATCATTAATCTATTTGCCAGGACATTCTCTTTTACTGTGAGTAAAATTATACTTACAACTTACCTTTTCCAGGACACGGGTAACATCCTACCTTGTCACATCACCTAATTTAGCTCAGATACATAAACAGTGCTATTTCCTGTCATTACTGCAAGAGGTAGTGTGCGATTATGATGTTCAAACCAGTTCCATCCCTCTTGCTGTTGACAGCAACAACTTCATCTGACTCACAATTTTTGCCTGGCCTACCCCTGTTCTTAGCCTTCTTGTCTTCTTGGAGGATGTTTCACACACTAGCAGTTGTCTCCGAAGTCTGGGCCAAGGTTATGCGGCTGCGCCACATCAGAGCTGGGCTTCAGATCCTTCAAATGCAGGCAGCTAAACAGGCAGGAGGAGAGAGTGGTGGAGAGAAAAAGCAGAGGGGAACTGTACAGAGTTGTCTATAGGCCTGACAGAAGTCCCTGCTTCCAGTCTGAGTCTCCACTCCTTCACATTGCACCATCATTCTAGGATCTTTGGCTACAGTCACCCACAAAATAACAACTTGCTATGGCTCTCTGTATTGTTAGAGTGCATAGTTAGACGCAGCTAACTAGACAGAGGTTTTATTACAGGTGAGCTAGCTAACCACAAATAATCTTATTGGAGGAATTACTGGTTATTCCAGTTAGAGCAAAGTAAAGTTCCAAGCAAGCAAAAACCTGACACGCCTGGCCTGCAAAGTTAGCTTAATACAGGGCCTGTGGCCCTGCTAGCAATGGCAAGGCCATATTCACTGGCCTACTGGTTGTTGTTCCCCTTCTCCTTTGGTAGTCCAGGAATCACAGGTCCAGCAAGGATGTTGTAAACTGTCCTATTGCTCAAGGCTCCCAATCAGGAGCAAACAGAGCATCTTCTTGGAGGCATTGGTTTTCTCCTATCATCTGGTTTGCCTCGTGATGACTCATTAAGGTCTTGAGGTAGCCTGTAGTTCTTCTGGGCAGTGTAGGGTCATTACCTGATTTGCTACATGTCTGTCATTAACACAAAAACTAATACAACAGCTAAAATCCTTGCTGTAGGATGTAGAGCCAAGTTAAAAATGCTGGCAATTGCAGGAACCCTCTCTGAGTCCAACAGAGCGAGCCATACACAGCACATCCTAGAGCTCAAGGCCAGCAACTGCTACCGCCCAAGTTCTCCTGGCAGTATCTCAA
The DNA here is from genome assembly GCF_036370855.1 of Dromaius novaehollandiae. NCBI lineage: Eukaryota > Metazoa > Chordata > Aves > Casuariiformes > Dromaiidae > Dromaius > Dromaius novaehollandiae. Next base: position 80,072 of record NW_026991377.1, on the reverse strand, counting down.
CTGTGGGCATCTCAACTCCTCAGACTTGCCTCAGTTTCCACTGTGGCATTGTAGCTTGGTCAGTTATTGGCTGTTGATGGAGCTGTATTAAAATCTGTCGTCTCACAAAAGATGATAACGCGCAAGCCACAAGCTTGTCCCACCCTTTGTTTCTGAGGGATAATGATTTGCTGTGGGTGGGAAGGAGGGGGAGTTAAAACTAAATAGCCTGTGGAGGTATCTTTAAGAAATTTTGTGTGTCCTTATTTTTGGTGCAGCTGTGCTCTGCCCCTTCTTCAATTAAGGCACAAGCAAGAAGATCCAGTTGCTGTAATGCTTGTACCCCTTCCCCCCTTCGTTAATATTAATGACCACTGTGCCACTTGGGCAGATGACACTGCCTACTGAAAACTACAGACTTCTAGACTGGATTACCACTGGACTAGAACAGCCAGCTGGACTATTCAAGCCTCAAAGATTGTCACAATCCCACCTGCTGCATAACCTTCTCACAGCTGGAGGATTTCTGTCACAAAGGGGACATGGTTCCTGTGCTACTGCTACCCCTTTTTCCTTCACTATTGTTTTGTAGCAGTCCTGCTCCCACAGAATCAGCCGCTCTTGAAATCCTTATCGCAAAAGACTTTCCTTGCACTCAGAATTCTAATGCAGGAACTTCTTTTTAAAGAAGTTTCTTTCAATGTGGTTCAAACATCAGCATATTCCTTGCCCCAAGTCCTTTACTGTTTCTCTGAACAGTGTTTTAAATTGTCACTGACTAGGAGGAGCTTTTATTTCACTCGAGACCTTAAGCTTGCTTTCTGTTACCTATCAATTTCTCTGTTTCTCCGACCACCATTCCCAAGTAATTAACCTGGGGTTGCACTAACAGGGCTTTGTTCAAATTGATCTCTTAATTTTAAAACTCAGATACTTCTCCCCCATACTACTTCTTCTGTGCCTCCGGTCACTAGAATATCATCTAAAGAATACCTTGGTTTCTTATAGCCCTTAAAACACAGTCTTTTGTAAATGCACAAAATCACACACAAATATATATATACATGTGTCTATACCGGCATGCACTTTATATTATCTATACAGACCTTACCTTATGTGATGGTGTTCCATTAATCATGGTCTGTATTCACAGCAGTATTAAGAAGAAACCTTGAGGTTTCTATATTTCGGGTCACTTTTCCAAAGCTTTTACTGTGAGTAATAATGGAACCACTTCTGGGATATTTTGGTTACATTTCTGTGTTACTTAAGCCTGAACTTAATTGTGCCAGCCACAGCCTGCACCTCATAGATACTTTTTTTTTTAATATATCGATGGATGTGTTAGTGTCCAGTAGGCGCCAGGGGGCTCTTCATTTCTTGACCACCCAGCAAAGTTTTCAAATTAATACTTACAGGGTCATTTAAATTTAGTTTTAAACGACTAATATTCTTAAGTTTACAAATTGACCACTATTCCATTTTGAGTATGAACACTGATGACTAAATTGTCTTTAGTAAATGACACAGAGCACAAGCGCTCGTCAGTTTAGCTAGTTCATTTCCATTTAACTCCTAATTTAAAACTCCTAATTGGAAAGTGCCATGCTCCAGTCCACGGCAGTGCTTCTTTTTCATGGTCTGAGATCTGGAGGCTGTGGAGGGAGCAGAGCTCCTGGAGTTGGGGTAATGGCCTGCATCTACAGGGTGAGCTGGGGAGTGTTGGGGTCATATCGAGGCATGTACTAGCAGGGCAGTACAGATTTGGGCACAGTGCCTGAGGCCACGGGCTGTATGTGTTTTCAGAGGGGTTCTGGCTTGGCTGTTTTCCCCTGCCCAAGGGCATGAATCAATCAGTGGGAGGGAGCTGCACTGCTGGGAAGGAAACAAAGTAGGACTGTATGCAACGTCTTGCAGGAAAGGGCAGTTTTACAGTCCTGCACTTGCCTGTTTTCCCACTAAAAGCACCTAGGAAGCACCCCGAGCACGTCAGAGACATCAGCTGTGGTCCACTGGACAAGTTCCAGAGGGATTCCTGGGTTTGGGGTGTTTGGCTGAAAGACAGGTGAATGCAGGTACCGGTGGGTCTGCTGTGCTTTTCGAGGCAAACATGGCATGGTGTGAGGGGCTGGGGATTTCTGCAGCAAAGGTGGCTGCCCGGGGATGAAGGTGGAGGGCAAGAGCATGGGGATATAGAGTGGGACTTCTCAGGGGAGCCAAAGGAGCAAGGAGGTTAATATATATGGGGGCGGGGCCGGGGGGGTGGGGGAGATGAAGAGGATGAGGACTGTGGTGGTGGTCAAGGATCACCTGGCAGCCTTCAGTGCAGCCCAACTAGGTATGGTGTTACTCTCAAGAGCATGATTCTGTACATCTCAGACGGTACTGGCCATCTTTACTACCTCTGTGTGTATGACGCAAGAGAATTTGTCTTACTTGCAGAGTCCAGGGGTGAGGGTTACTTTCCTAGAATCTGTTCAAGTCTGTTATAGAGAGGGTGGTCTTTAGTAACCCAGAGACCCAGAAGCAGCGACAAAAGGCGCGCTTGAGCAGAGGAATAAAAATGGGACGATGCGGGCGGGATGGGGGTGCATCGCAGAGGAGACAAAGAAGAGGCTCTAGGCTGCAGAGGCCAAAGAGGGAGCCACAGGACAAAGTTCAAAGGGCCAGAGACGCGGCAGCCACGGAAGGTCCGAGTGGCAGGTCCACATCGAGCGACGGACAGCCACCTGGGAAGAACTGCGCGAGGCTAAATGCAGGGCGGCGGGCTCGTGCCCGGGGCGAGGGACCAGGTGGTGGTGGCGCTCCAAGTACTCACCGCTCTGTGGTGGACTGGAGCTGCCCCAGCCGCAGGTGGCAAAGCTCCTCCTGTCCCATGTTTGAGCAGGCACTTACTTTAGTGGGGGTGAAAGCGCTCCTGCGGCTCTGCCTCTGCCTAGTCTGGGCTCAACTTGCCGGGGAGGCAAACCACAAGCAGCAGGGCGGAGGTGAGGGCAAGCGTGTGAGCCTCGGCCATGCCAGGGCGGCGGGCAGCGCACTGCCGGGGGCCTCGGAGGAGAGGGGCCGTGAGGGCAGGGCTGGGGGGCTGCGGGGGCAGGGCTGGAGGCGTGGAGCTCCGCGCGCCAGGACAACAGCGACATCGGTGCCGCGCAGAAAGGCTTCCCCGGGGGACTCGGTACCTAGCAGAAAGGCTTCCCCCGGGGAACTCGGTGCCGTGCAGAAAGGCTTCCCCGGGGCACTCGGTGCCAAGCAGAAAGGCTTCCCCCGGGGGACTCGGTACCTAGCAGAAAGGCTTCCCCCGGGGAACTCGGTACCTAGCAGAAAGGCTTCCCCCGGGGAACTCGGTGCCAAGCAGAAAGGGTTCTCCCGGGGGGCACTCGGTAGCTCACACAAAGGGTTCCCCCGGGGGACTGGGTACCAAGCAGAAAGGCTTCTCCCGGGGGACTCGGTGCCAAGCAGAAAGGCTTCCCCCGGGACATTCGGGAGCTCACACAAAGGCTTCCCCCGGGGAGCCTCGGTACGTCCCAGGAAGGCTTCCCAGGAAGGCTTCCCCTGGGCACCTCGGAATGCCACAGCAGAATTCCCCCCGGGGACCTGGCAGCGCTCAGACTCCTGAATGCTCAGAAAGCATTCACCCCAGGACAGCCTGTGCTTCGGAAAAGTGTGACCTCCCGTAAAAGACCCCGTCCTTCTGCGCATGGTGCCTCTGGCCAGGCCGCTTCCACCTGCTTGCTGTCCTGTGCCTGCGTGTGCTCGGACAAGGCCCGGCAGGTCTGGCCCTGCTGGTACCAGCTGCTGGAGAATGCACTGCCCGCCAGTCTGAACAGCCTCTAGCACTGGTGGCTGTGTTGCAGTCCAGCACATTCAAGGCGCATGTCACTGCGGTTAGGCTTTGCCAACCCATGAAGGCTAGCCCACCCGCAAAGCTCCACTGAAGCTGAGGGATTTGTTCTGGCTTCAGGTTTGATAGCAGAGGAACAGTGTTGGGAAGCTACACGTTCAGTGTCACGACCTACAGCGGGAATGACCAAGGAGCACAGTGTCTGTATTAGCCCCACTGCTCCGACCCCTCTCAAGGATATGCTACTTTTGAAGCCTGGGCACAGCACTGCCCGTTACAAGGAGCCCCTACATTCCCACAGAAGATGCGATTGCAGCTGGGACTGTCCTGACTTCTTGAAGTGGAGGCTCGTGGGTGTCTCAAGAGAGACATCAGCTGATACCAGGGGAAGATATCCACTATGTATCCAGCTGATGGGAATGGCTCTCCAGAAGTACCCAGCTCTCTCCCCTGACTACAGGCTTTGACAGAGAAAGTGACCTTTTAGACCCCCAGGCTGGCCTTTCTCTGGCCAGATGCCTACAAGGAGCTGAAATGAAGGCCCCAATTAAACACGAGTGGTGCAAGATGCCTCTTTCATCCCTGCGCATAGTCCTCAGAGCTCACCCACCTCCTGCTGCAGTGCCATCCCGATCTTTCCCTCCTCCAAGCAGAGCACCCCCTGGGACTGATGGCAAAAGGCAATCTCGCCACAGTTGTCCTGTTCCCCCTTTGGGGATTTACAGACCACCCAAAGAGGCAGGTTATCCTCCTAATGTCTTTGTGTGCACCTGTGCCTCCCTCTCAACAGCTGCCAGCATTTTCTATGCACTGCTGTTTTCATGTCTTTACGGCCCAATTCACAGCACTCCATGTGCTGTCCGAAAAGCAGATTCGTTGCCCGATGTGCAATAAGCCAAGAATTACACACATTTACATACAATTATAATATTGCTTGCACACCATTTTACTACTATGCATGCTCAGGGGAGGGGTCGTCACCTGAGCGCGGGTCTTTTTGGCCTACGGGTATGATTTTTTTGTGTTATAATGAGGACAGTTCAGTTAGGCATACATGGACCTTGAATTCTTTTGCCAAATTGGCAATACACACCTAGAAAGAAAACATTTTGATTTAATGTTTCATTAGGACTTTAGCAGTTCTAGGATGTCCTTGATTAAAGAATGCTTCTTCTCAGAAAATAGAGTTAGAGGTTACCGTGATCTTCCTACCGCAGGCTTTGGGGTATCCAGTGCACCGTGACAGTGGGAGGCCGGGTCCATCGTGGGGAAAGGCGGTGCCCCAGCGGGGTGAGAGGGTCAGAGCGGGGAAGCACTGAAACAGCGCGGTACTGCTGGAGCTCTGGTTTGGTGGCCACTTCTGCCCCAGCACTCACACAAACAGTGTCCATCAGGCAGCTGCACTCAAGGTGCCCACTGTCCATGTTGCCACTTTCTCCTCTGGTGAGCAAACAAGCCTGCCACACCGCTTAGCAGGCTAGTGCCGGCGCTTGGCTGAGCACACTGCCTATGCACGCTGCAGAGTGCTGAGTGCTCTAGAGCTGCCGAGGACGCTTGCTGTGGCCTGCTGGCAGATTGGAGATAGTGAGGCGCACATTCTCAGCTCTGAGGTGTAATTCCCATGTTCAAACCATTCCCCCAGGTTCCCCTGGTATCTCAAGGGAGTCTCATCCAAGACGCCGTTCCCAGATGTCAGCACCCCCATTCACAGGTACGTGATTATGCCAAGATGGCTGTCTACAAAGTCCTTGCAATCATACAGAAGCAGTTAGAAGAAGAAACTAATCAAAAGGCAGATGCTTTGTGGGGCAGGCCAGAGGAAGACGACACAGGATCGTAGATTCCATCTTAGGTCGGTGCCGTCAGCGCCTGACTGCCTTGCCTTCAGACCCACATTTTGCAAGGTGTGTGGCAGAAAAGCGGACACCGTCTGGAAAGGAGGCCTCTCCTGCTCGGGGCACACTCAGGCCACAGGGAAGGAAAATACCTGTGAGAAAGTTAGAAAAGATTCAGCCAAGAACCATCTTGCCACCTATCAACATCCCTGGAATGGCCGTTTACTCAGAGAAAGAAACACAAAGTGAAAAGGAAGTGCTTTGTAATTTCCTCCCCTCTGAACTATGGAAATATGGACATCTCTGTGGCTGTCCAGGGACCTGCAAAGAGCCTGAGAGAGCCTGGAACACTGTGTAACTGCCTTGCCAGGTCACTGCATTCGGGTAACTTTTACGGTGTGCAAAGAGCTCTGCACCACAGCGTTCAGAGCCCTGCCCTGAGCTTCTGACTGACTGAAAGCCAAGTGTCCCAACATCATCTCCTGCAGCGCTTGTCGCGCTGCTGCCAGATGCCCTGGCAGGGCGCCCGGGAGGGCGTGTGTGTGGTGTCCCTGCAGCCCCTCGGTGACATGGCCTGAGGTCACAGAGGGGGGTCCCACCTCACAGCCGCAGCTCCCCTCTTCCCACGGTGCCCCCAGCCTCTCCCCACTTGTCCCAGCAAGGCCGGGGGAGCCCAGGCACTGCCGCTGCTCTTGCCCCTGCGCTGCTGGGCAGGAGCCGCTGTGCTGGGAGCCAGAGCAGGCAGTGCGACAGCACCGGGGGTGGTCTGCTGAGGTGCAGAGGAGCAGGCCGGAGGGCAGCAGTTGCTGTGCCACCCTCCTGCTGACTTGGCCGCTCAGGTTTTCTCCCTTCTCGGAGGGCTGTTTCTTGCCTCAGGACTGCTTCCAGCTGTCCTCCTCTGTGCCAGAGGCAGGATCCTGTGGGAAGAAAGAGAGAGCCTGCAGGAAGGGGAGCTGGAGATGAGGAGAAAGGTAAGAGGCAGAAAAATCACCCTTGATTTAGGAGTGCACGCGTGGGCCTTTGGAGAGCTCCAGCCACAAGCAGCGCTTTATAAACCAGTGGAGAAGCTTAGCAGTGGGAAACAGAGCAAGGTGCAGCTGCTGTGTGGAGAAGGTGTCCCCTACATAGTACACCAACCTGAAGAAGGCGACTCAGGACAAACTGAAATCACCATCAGCTGTCATTCCTGAGGAAGTCCCTAGAGAATGTGAGAGGTGGCTGCAAGCGCTGGGTGTACTACAAGGCCTGCGAGCACTGCCAAGGCACAACCACTGATATGGCCGAGTGTGTTCAGCATGCCCTGCCCCCAAACAGGAAATCTTTCCATAGAGCTGTAGGGTTTGGATTGCTGTGCTGGAGCCTCACACGCGTACCTGTGTTCTTTTGCCCCGGGGGGCTGCTCAGGAGAGGAAGGAGAAAGAGCTGCTGCTTCTGCTGCGACTCAAGGAGGACATGGAGCAGGAAGCGAGAGCTGAGGAAGTGCAGAAGCAAAGGAGACAAGAGAAAGCCCGAAAGGCACGTGAAGGAGCATTCTTTTCAGCTTGTAGGTGGCAGAGAAGAGAGCGACTACTGACAAAAATCCGCAGGGTGTCTAAAAGAGGCGCCAAGTGTGCTTTGGAGCCCTGAGATGCCCCTTAGAGCTGACCGCACCTGGGAAGGCTGCAGGGGCTGGAGGGCCAAAGTGGGGCAGGTTGGTGGCGGGAGCTGCACAGGTTTGTTGTGCTCCAAAGGGGAGGGTGAGAAAGAGACAGCTAGGGAGATGCTTGTGTCCCTCCCAAAGTGGCCTAAACTAGGAGAGGAACTGTGGGCCTTTCCAGACGGGTACTGTAACTATGCCTCTTCAGACCGTGTGTCTTGTTCCCTGGCAGCTCAGTGGGGCAGGAGGCCTCGGCGTTTCAACCTGCGGTCAGACGATGCTGTTCAGGGCAGCTCAGTCGGCACATGGCCATTGGATTTCTGTACATCCTTTTTGGTTCTTTTCTTTTTGTTTGTTTGTTTGTTTGTTTTTCCTTGCAAGTGGATTCAACAAGGGATTGCTCCCAAGACAAACAAAGACACGGCAGGAAATGTGTTGAGGCTTGGGGTGGCAGTTTCTGTCTCAGACAGAAAAGAGTGCCCATAAACGTGTGCAGGATGCTTGATGGAGCATCTCTAGGCAAAAGAACCCTCAGGGTAATCTACTCTTCGCTGCTTTTCTTCAATATTGTAGAAGCGACTCTTGCTGGAGAAAAAAATGGCCTATCACCTCAAAAAGGGGCAAGACCTTCTTTCCTCCAGTGCAGAGGCGGACGTTCCTGGGAAATATTTGGGCAAGTTGCTGTCTCGGGACCCACTGCCTGAAGCCAGAGGTACTTGTAATGCAACTGTTTTGTGGCAGTAGTTCTTGCTCCTCTCTCCCAGGTCAGCAGAGACGCCTGCTCTCGCTTCCAAAGCTTTAGCCTCTGGAGGCATGGAGTGAGTTGCGAGCGGTTGGGGCTGCCGCTCTTTTTAGGGCTTTGAGAGATTCTCGGGGCAGGCTGGGTGAACGAAAGCCAGCCCACAGAGCTGTCTTGGGGCTTCTTACCCTCGCGCTTTGCGAAAGTGCTCATGCCAAGTGTACGTGACACGCAGTTTGCACGCTCTCTGGTTCACGGGTATGAATTTCCTGCACTTTCCCACACACGCAAAGCCTGCCCTGCCCCACCCGCAAAGAGGCAAAGCCAAGCCTGGAAGTCAGCTCTTTTCCTACGGACCATCTGTAGGCTGAGCACAGGTCTCTGCTATGGTGGTGGTATGGTGGCTAACCATGGGATTTGGTGTAGCAGTCCCCGACTCTGCTCAGCGCTGAGTCAGAGCTCCTGCCCTGGGAAGGTGTGGGCAAGCTTGAGCAGATCTCTTTGAGCCTGGCTGCAGCAGAGCCAGCTCTCCAGCTGCCACGGCCCCCGCCCCGTGGCAGTGGCACATTGCATGGCCCTGGCCTTGGGCTTGGGCAGCTAGGGATGAGTTCCCCCTTAGCAGTGCCATATCTTAGCCTTAGGCAGAGAGGATGTGCTTTCCCTGCTGAGGGACAGCAGAAGAGGCTAGCGTCCTTCTCGCCGATGATTTCCAAAGTGACACTCCAAGAACGTTCAAGACGCAGAGGTTAATGCTGTGGTCGTTCAGTGTTGCCTGAGAGGATGAGCATTTGGTTGCCGCTCCCTTTGTGTGCTTCTACGTACAGCATTGGCTGTGGCAGCACCTAGCATGGGACAGGACTGGGCCTTCAAGGAGAGCCCACCCAATTCAAAACCCTACAAGAGGCAAGCTGCAGGGGCTCAGCCATCCTGCTTGCCCTGGGTGCAAGGCCCATGCAGGGAAAGGCAGTGGTCTTGCAGTCCCAGGAGAAACCTCTTGCTTAGCCCCATGGCCAAGGGCTTTTGCTTGGAAAAGGTTTACAAACTGAAGCGTGATTGCTTTCTCCCCATAGGAGCTAACCAGGCTCGTCAGTCTTCAGCTGATGGAGAGAACTGCACCAAGGTTTCCCTTAGAGTCACAGTCTGCCAGAAGGGCTCTGCGACGACGCATGCTGCCACAAGCAAAAGTGCCTCTGCTCAGGTACGCAGGCTCTGCACAGAAGCTCTCCCAGGGAGAGCCAGGAGTCAGAGCTGGGTGCCTGCAGGGCGCCACGGCTCCTGAACTGCAGGGCTGTGGTGCCAGGCACTCCCGAGAGAGTGCTGCCACGCACTGCCTCTCTTGCCTTGTGAGCAGCACCTGGTCACTGAGGAGATGTTGTCTTGCTGGGCTGTGATGTGTCTTCTTTGCACAAAGGCTGTCAGAGAGCCAGCAATGGCTGCTTTCCAGAGTCTCTCTCTCCCTCTGCCTCTGCCTCTGCCTCTGCTTCTCTCTGACACAATGCACTGGCAGCTGCTGAAGCACAGGGGTACCCAGGTGCGTTTGGTGGCCACTTCTGCCCCAGGACTCACACCCGCAGTGTCCATCAGGCAGCTGCACTCAAGGTACCCACTGTCCATGTTGCCACTTTCTCCTCTGGTGGGCAAACAAGCCTGCCACACCGCTTAGCAGAGTGCTGAGTGCTCTAGAGCTGCCGAGGACGCTTGCTGTGGCCTGCTGCCAGGCTGGAGATAGTGAGGTGCACGTTCTCAGCTCTGCGGTGTAATTCCAGCGGCGGCAGCAGCCAGCAGCCTGGGAGAGCTCAGCCTTGCTGTGAGCAGGGCATCAGGGCTAGGATTGTCACAGCAGACCAGAGAGGTTAGGAGACGGGCAGAGCTCTAGAGGTACAAGCAGTGGTCCGTGTTCAGATTTCTGCTCTAGCTGGCACCCAGAGGGCTTTGAGGGCCCACCGGGCAAGTGATGGAGCAGCTGTGCTGGCGAGATTTGTGTGCTGGCCCCTGGCAAGGTGTTTTTGAATGTGAGAGACAAGCAGCTCCCATTCAAAACCGAAAGCAGCTCTCGTGCTGCTTTGCCCTTTGAAGATGAGAGCACCACTCAGCTCCTGCAGAGCAATGGCAAGGGTCCCCACCAGTCCTGCATGGAGACTTCTTGCCCTGAAGGGCGGGGCACTTCAGACTCATGGTCCATCTTCACAGCATCTGCTGAGAAATCTCTCAAACCAGGAACTGCCCTGCCCTGGACTCCCCTACTGAACTACCAAATGGGCTCTGGCCTTCCTCACCCAGGCAGGGACACCTGTTTCCACCTCCTGCTGAGACCAGTCCACAAGACAGAGCTTTGGCTTGTTTGGGAGCCAGCCGTGCCCGTGCATGGCACAACACCCTGGCCAGGGAACACCTACCTGCTTGTGTGTGGGCTTGTGGGGGTGTGCGCACGCGTGTGTGTGCATGCGTGTACGGGCGGGGGGCGAAGGGGTCTTTTATTTTGCACATCTCCACATGTGCCAGTCCTGGGGGCTAACTTAACACTTCTTGCTTGTTTCTGCTACAGAGGCATGGAGGTGAAGAGCTGACTCATCAGATCAAGACTGTGGTGACACAGGCTGTGTCCAAATTAGCAAGGATCATATACGCAGCTGTGAGAGATGAGGAGGAGAGAACTAAAGAGCAATGGGATGGGGTTTCAGAGGAGTCCACGTTCTCTTCGGACAACTCTGGCAGCTGTAGCACGTGCAGTGAGGAGCTGCCTGGTTTCTCGGGAAGTCCTCTCTCCCGCCCCACTAGAAAGCTCATCACAGCAACAAGCATAGACACCACTCTCTTACAGCGTGATGTCAGCTCAGGAGTGGGAGGCAAAGCAACTGCACCGCAGCCGCGCAAGCCATCTTTGCCTTCTCTGCCCAAAAGGACACAGAGACCCCCGGAATCGGAGGTACGCAGAAGGAGAGGAGCACCTCAGGCCCCCTGCAGCTGGCCAGCAGACAGTACGAGCACAGCACCTAGAAAAGAGCTGGCAAAGAGGTGTCCTTTGAGCCAAACTTACTCTAGGACTGCCTCAGGGAGCGGAGGCACCCATCTCTCCAGGCTGAGCAGCACTGGTGGTGACTCAGCCAGAGAGCAAGGCTGGCCTCGAGCCAGTATTCTCCAAAACGCCTTGCAACAGCAAGCAGCCCCAGAAGCCCAGGGTGTTGCGGAGGTGGCTGCGACTGTGGTCGAGGAAGTGCACAAGAGGATGAAAGAGCTGGGTCCGTCCGTCTGGGCTTTACACGAGGCTCCCTTTGAGTTCAGTGGAAGGTCGTTCAGTAGCACCAAAAGCACCGAGCCTTCTGCGACTTTGCCTCCAAACCTCGAGAAGGAGATTGGCTCGGTTGCTGGAGAGATTGTAGCAGTTGTTCTCGATAAGCTTGGCAAGGGTTTGGCATCCAGCCTGTCAGCCACGTCAGAGCCAGGGCCTTCAGCCAGGATCGGGGAGAAGTTCCCTGGCAGAGGAGCTGTGCAAGCTGCCCGATCAGGAAAAAACACAGCCACACAAACGGACCTTCCAGCCTGCAACTGGCCATTCTGTCTGACTTGTATGGAGAAGGTGGCCGAAGAGGCTGTTGAAAGTGTTGGCATCACCTTGGAATCGTTTGTACATTCACAATTATGTGATTATGCCAAGATGGCTGTCTACAATGTCCTTGCCATCATACGGAAGCAGTTAGAAGAAGAAAGTAATCAGAAGGCAGATGCTTTGTGGGGCAGGCCAGAGGAAGACGACACACTGGCAAGTGGGATCGTAGATTCCGTCTTAGGTCAGTGCTGTCAGCGTCTGACTGCCTTGCCTTCAGACCCACATTTTGCAAGGTGTGTGGCAGACAAGCGGACACCGTCTGGAAAGGAGGCCTCTCCTGCTCGGGGCACACTCAGGCCACAGGGAAGGAAAATACCTGTGAGAAAGTTAGAAAAGATTCAGCCAAGAACCATCTTGCCACCTATCAACATCCCTGGAATGGCCGTGTATTCCGAGGAAGAAACAGAAAGCGAAGAGGAAATGCTTTGTGATCTCCTCCCCTCTGTCCTCCAAGACTGTGTGCCAGGGGCCCAGACCACGCTATGGGGGATTCACAAGTCCACGTACTGGACCGCTGCGTCCACTGCAAGCTCTCCAAAGCCAGTGCTGCATTCCCTACCTAAACTGAGGCCCGGGAGCACCAGCGAGACCCTGCCCATCATAGGCCAGGCGTTTCCAAGAAAGCCCTTCCCTCCTCCGTGTGCAAAGCCCCCTTCCCAGAGGGCAAGGCTGCGGAGACCAGTGCGTGAGGCGCCTGTGCCAAGCGAGCCAGAGCAAGCCCAGTGGGAAGAGGGAGCACTAGCCAGCAAGCTGGTGGAAGGAGTCCTGCGGAGGTGTGTGGCTACAGGCTGTGTTTGGGCACCTTCAGATTAAAAAAGATTTTTCTTCTGTGGAAGTGGAAATTGTCGTCTTTCAGTTTGTGCCCATGGCCTCCTGTCCTCTCCTTGGCACAACCAATGAGTCCAGCTCCATCGTCTTTAGTCCCCCTCCCCACCGTCAGATGTTTTTACCCACTGATAAGATCCCCTCGCCCTGCCCCGAGCCGTCTCTTCTGCAGCCTGACCAATTCCAGCTCGCTCCCCTTCTCGCCCTGTGACACATGGCCCAAGCCCTTCATCAATCAATCCCCTTTGGTGGCCGGGCTCGCTCCACTAGGCCCACGCCTTTTTCTTCTACTGGGCAGGCCACAAATGGGCAAAGCACTCCAGAGGTGGCCTCCCCAGTGCTGAGCACAGGCCAAGGAACACCTGCCTCGACCTGCCGGTCACGCTCTGACTAATGCAGCCTGGCATGCTGGCGGCCGCCTGTGCCACAAGGGCACGTTGCTGACTCTTGGCCGCTTGCTCTCCCCCAGCACCCCCAGGTCTTTCTCTGCTGAGCTGCTTTCCTGCCACTTGGCCCCTAGCCTCTAATGGTGCAAGGAGTTCCTGTGCCCCAGGGGCAAGAACATGAACCCCATGTAAGATTTCAGTCTGCTTCCAGATTTCATTTAGATCGGTAGAAATTCTGCCGCTTCGATCCACGTATACACAGCAACTAGTATTTGTTACTGTCCATACTCCTCCCTGAGATGCCAATAACATATCTAGAGCCATTCTGTTTTGGGTGGTTAGTTTAGCAATTTCTGAAACCTCCTCTTGTAAAACTGCAGTGGCATCAGAGGTTTTATTCCCTATTTTCTCAATAACTGCGGCACTGCAATTAGTGGGAAGCCCTTGTTGGAATGTCCAGGGAAGTGGGTACACACCCAACAATCCATCTGGTTAACTATCTTCATAGAGTTCGTAATTACTTCCAAATGAAGATTTTGATCCCTTTAATTGTTTGGCTCAGGTAAGCTAGAAAAACTAACCACCACATTTCTCCCCTGTTGTTCGTTAAGGAGAACATCATTTTTACACAGAGACCAGAACAGCAATATTAACCCTATTCCTAACAAACAAATGAAAGCAATTTTTCCCTGAATACAATTGAACTTTAAAACTGATTCACTTCTAATACAACTCTCATATCTTTCTATATTTTTAACCTGAAAGGTTGAACTTGTTCAGCTTTCCACGTCTCTCGAGGTACTGCTTTCACTCGGGTGGAGTGGATCCAGGAATCAGTTCCCTGCAGTTTCACAGCAGTATTTCTTGTTAGCAGTACAAGATAGGGTCCTCTCCATTTTTCTGTCAATGGCTCATCCTTCCAGGTCCAAAGATATACTTGATCTCCTGGCTGGAATGAATGTACAGGTGAATCTAAAAGTATGGGAGATCTTAACTGGAGGTACCTACGGAGAGAAGTAGGAACCTTTGCCATAGAGAAGAGGTAATCACTTAAAATTGGATCACCCTTAATGTGTGCATCTGAATTTCATTTCCAGTTAACTTTACAGTGTAAGGCTTACCATACAGAATCTCGAACGGACTAACTTTCTCCCTAACCCTTGGGGTTATTCTGATTCTTAATCATGCCAGAGGTAAAACATCAGTCCATTTCATCTGAGTCTCCTGACACAATTTCCCTCCCTGTCTCTTCATTGTTTGAGTCATTCTTTCCACTTTTCCACCGGATTGTGGCCTCCAGGGGGTATGTAAATCCCATTTAATTTGTAATATTTTTGAGATTTCCTGTACTATTTCTGCTATAAAATGAGGTCCCCTATCCAAAGAAAATCCTTCTGGCACCCCAAATCTTGGTATGATTTCTTTTAATAGCATTTTTCACTACCTCCCTTGCTTTATTGGTACGGCATGGGAAAGCCTCAGGCCATCCTGAAAAGGCATCAGCAATTACCAACAAATATTTATATCCATTACAGCTTGGTAATTCAGAAAAATCGATTTGCCAGTAGTCCCCAGGCATGAAGCCCCTTTGTACTTCCGCTGGGGGGGCTTCTTCTGAATCCTGGGATTATTTCTAAGACAGATTGCACATATTTGTGTAATGCCCTTTGCAAGTATGAACATACTAATTCCCACAGCAGATCTTTTAACTGTTTCAACCAATGCCTCGGCTCCCATGTGGGTGCTATCATGTATTTGCCTCATCAACTTCTTCATTATCGGCAAAGTTGCCACACATTGTCCAGTAGATGTTACCCACCATCCTTCAGAAGTCTTTATGCATTTCAGTATTTCTGCTAATTTATTTTCTTCTTCAGTGTCTACGGGAATTTCCACTTTTAGCATTCTCTCTGGAACTAAGGCTGCCACCGACATGGATAATGTTACCTTTTCTGCAGCCTCATCGGCCCTTTTGTTCCCTTTAACTCTGTCAGTCTGTCCAGACTGGTGCGCTTTGCAACGCATTACTGCTATTTCTTTGGGTTTATTAACTGCTTCGAGTAGTTCCATAATCTCCTTACTGTATTTTACAGGATTCCCTTGAGAAGATAGCAATTCTCTTTCCTTCCAAATTGCACCATGGGCATGTATAACCCCAAAGGCATATTTTGAATCTGTAAACACATTGGTCTGTTTTCCTTCTGATAATTCCAGAGCCTGGGTTAAAGCAACCAGTTCTGCTTTCTGGGCGGACGTATTTGCTGGTAGCGATCTTGCTTCGATTTCTTCTTCCAAAGTGACAACAGCATAGCCAGCCCTTCTTTCTCCCTTTATGATAAAGCTGCTCCCATCGGTAAATAATTCCCAGTCTGGATTCTGCAATGGAATATCTCTCAAATCCGGATGGCTGGAATATACTTGCTCAATAGTTTGCAGGCAGTCATGAGCCAACTTCCCCTCTTCATGAAGGGGTAATAAAGATGCCGGATTAAGGGTATTAGACACTTTCATGGTTACATCTTCTGGCTCAAGTATTACTGCTTGGCATTGCACCATCCTACTCGGGGATAAGCAATGATGCCCTTTCTGTTCTAAAACTGCTGCAACAGCATGTGGCACATAAACAGTCACCTTTTGTCCCAACGTCAATTTTCGTGCTTCTTGTATTAACACCACAGCAGCTGCAACTGCTCTCAGGCATCCTGGCCACCCTGCACTCACTTTATCCAGTTGTTTTGAAAAGTAAGCCACAGGTCTTTTCCAATTTCCTAAAGTCTGGACAAGCACTCCCAAAGCCTGGTGCCCTCGCTCATGTACGTAAAGCTCAAATGGCTTTGTCAGGTTTGGAAGTCCTAATGCGGGAGCCCTCATGACAGCAATCTTGATTTCATCAAATCCTTTTCGGCACTCTGGAGTCCACTCCAGCAAGTCTCCCGGCCCCTTAACAGCTTCCTATACAGGCTTTGCCATTAATCCAAAATTAGGGATCCACAGGCGACACCACCCAGCCATTCCTAAAAATCCCCTAAGTTCTCTTTTTGATTTTGGGGGGGTGATCTGACAAATGGCTTCTTTCCTTTCGATTCCTAATTTTCTCTCCCCCTGGGATATTTCAAATCCTAGATAGATTACGCTTTCCTTCATAATCTCTACTTTTTTCTGAGACACCTTATATCCCGCTGTTCCCCAGAAATGTAATAAACTGATGGTTGTTTCTCTGCATTCTTCAGTCCTGTCTGCCCCCAATAAGATATCGTCCACATACTGTGATAAGGTAGTGGTATCTTTCTTTCCTTGCCATAATTCTATTTCTTTTGCAAGTCCATTACCAAAAATTGTAGGGCTGTTCTTGAATCCTTGCGGGAGTACTGGCCAGCACAACTGCATTTTGCATCTCGTTGTAGGACTTTCCCACTCCAAGGTGAATAATTGTTGACTTTGTTCCTCCAAAGGGATACAGAAGAAAGCATCTTTGAAGTCCAATACTGTAAAATAGACATTTGAATCATTTATCGTCGTTAACAAAGTGTATGGATTGGGCACCACTGGGTGCACACCAATCACTATCTGGTTAACAGCTCACAAATCCTGTACTAGATGGTATTCTTGTGAGTGCGTTTTTTTAACAGGCAGGATTGGAGTATTGTACATTCTCGCAGCAGTCCACACTTGAAGAAATTATTAATTATAGGCTCCAGTCCAACACGGGCCTCTGACTTCATGGGATACTGTTTTCGCTTTACCAATTTAGCTCCTTGTCTTAATTCCACCTTTACCAGTTCTACACATCTGGCTCTTCCAGGTTTCTCCGTTGCCCACACAAAAGGGACTACTGCGTCTATTACTTCGGAGGGAATTCCGCTTGGTCCACTCTCCACCTGTTTGGAGTCCAGTGCTTTCTGTAACATATATGCTTGTGCCTTCCAGGCGTTATTTTGTGCAATGTGCACCTGAACTTTGTTTTTATCAAAGGTTATCTGCGCCCCCAGTTTATTCAGTAACTCCCACCCCATTAGGAGTAATGGGCATTCTGGCATATATAAGAATCCATGTGTTAACACTCTATTTCCTATTTTACATTTAATTGGTTGAAAAAAAGGTTTGACCTCTCGCTTTCCCGTGGCCCCAATTACTGGCATAGAGAATTTACTCATTGGTCCCTTACAGCTATTTAATACTGAATATGTTGCTCCAGTGTCTACTAAAAAATTAACTGTTTCATTCCCTAGCTTTACTGAAACCGGGGGTTTAGCTGGGGAATCCAATTTCTCAACCCCTGGTCCCCGTCAGTCTGAATCTTTTGCACCAATCAGGAGCAAATCTGCCTCCGGAACAGACGCAGACGGAGGTTTCCAATGATCTGATTGTTTCTTCGGGCACCCTTTCTTCCAGTGCCCCTTTTCCCTACAAATCACACATTGATCTTTCCTCAGTGAAATTCTATTTCCCAAATTCCCTCCTACTCTATGTCTGCTTCCACGTCCTTGTCCTTTCGGAAAACCCCTTCCCTGAGAGGAATTTTGTGCCTGGGCAAATGCAGCTGCCAAAATTGCAGCATTTTGCCTCTTATCTTTCAGTTTCTCCTTTTGTTTTTCCTTTCTCTCTGCTTCTTCCCTGTTCTTGTACACCTTCTATGCAATTTCTATTAACTGTGATCTTGACATCCCCGACATACCATCTACTTTCTGAAGCTCTCTCCTTATATCTGGTGCTGATTGTCCTACAAATAATATAGTAAAAGTCATCTTGTTCTCTTCGTCCTCGGGATCCAAGTCTGTCCATTTTCGTGCGGTTTCACATAACTGCTCGTAAAATGCAGAGGGATCCTCATTCTTACCTTGCACGACTTGATATAGTTTTGCAATATTTTGGGGCCTAGGTACTCCGTGCTTTACCCCATATAATATTAACTGTTGGTACTGTTTAGTCATTAACCTGCCCATCCCTGTATTTTGATCCCAATCCGGTTCTTGGGCCGGCATAAAACAGTCTGGTCCATCTCTAGCATTTTGTCTTTCATTTTCCTCTCGAGCTTTGTCCAATACCAGTCTCTTCTCCTCAGGTGCAAGCAAAGTATTTAAAAGCACCTGTAAATCCTGCCAGTCTGGATTATGATTCTCAATTATCATTTTAAAGGATCGATACATCTTTTCTGGATTTTCTCGGTACGACCCAGCAGACTCCTTCCAATTCATTAAATCTGTGGTTGAAAAAGAGACCTTCACATATACAGGCATTCCTTCTGGTCCTACTGCTGGGCAAAGCACTCCAGAGGTGGCCTCCCCAGTGCTGAGCACAGGGCAAGGAACACCTGCCTCGACCTGCCGGTCACGCTCTTCCTAATGCAGCCTGGCGTGCTGGCGGCCGCCTGTGCCACAAGGGCACGTTGCTGACTCTTGGCCGCTTGCTCTCCCCCAGCACCCCCAGGTCATTCTCTGCTGAGCTGCTTTCCCGCCGCTTGGCCCCTAGCCTCTAATGGTGCAAGGAGTTCCTGTGCCCCAGGGGCAAGAACAAGTCCTTGCCCTTGACAGCCAACTCTTTCTGCGCTTCCACAACAAGCAGCTTAGCTTTGCCAATTACAATATTGCTTACACACCATTTTACTACTCCGCATGCTCAGGGGAGGGGTCTTTACCCAGGCACGGGCCTTTTTGGCCTATGGGCATGATGCAAAGGCACCCTGAAGGAGGTGGATAGGCAGCAAAGTATTGCCTGGTGAGGGCAAATAACCTGGGCTTGCTTTCTCGAAGAATACAGAGCATTAAGGCTTTTCCTGAGTCCTCACTTTTCCTCCCCTTTCACTGTCCTCACGCCTGAGCCTAGCAAAAGCTTGAACTGTGCTTAGAGTCATCCATGGGGGGCTGATGGCTACAGCAGTGTCAGCGCTTGGAGAGGAATCATCTACTAAGACATACCTGCAGATGGGCCTGGGCTCCCTGCTCTCACCCTCCTGCCTCCCTAGCAGGGAGACGCCTCAAAGGGTTGCATCTTAATGCGCCGGAAAGACACAAAAGCAATTGAAAAACACTGTTGTGAGCACAAAGCTCTGTCACTGACACGGGTGAGGAAACAAACTCTCCTCTATTTACAAAGCAAAGCAAAGATTCCTTTTGCAATTAAACAAATAATGTAATGCCAAGCCTATATTCCCTGGGAGGCCCAGGCATTACCACAGTCACAGGCAGGGAACCAGGGTCCTTTCTGGTTTTAAAATCCAGCATGTTTCATCCAGGGGCCACACATCCCCCACAGAGGCACCCATCCCTCCGGCACCAGGAGATCATGGGCTGGGTGCCCAAGGACAGACGCCCACCCGGCCGGCTGTGGCACCCCCCACCACCAGAGGCCTGCACCCTGTGTCCATGGCCCCTCGGAGGCTCTGGCGTAGCCTAAGGAGAGTGGGGAGAGCAGCGAGGTGGGCTTTGCATCATGGAGGAAATGCAGTTTCTGCTGGGGACCCTCCTGGGCACACAGTCAGCCCTTGCCCTGCCCTGGATGCAGTTGACTCTGGGGGGGCCCTCGTGGGGCCTGTGGAGCACAACTGCAGCCTGCCCTTCCTGAGAGCGGGCAAGGCACTCCCTGTCCGCAAAGTCACCCCCTTGGCCAAGCAACCTGTGGCTCCGGCATCCTCTTTCCCTTTCCGACACGAAGCTCCTGCTGGCCCAGCCCTGCTAGGGGGCTGGATGCCTGGGGCTTCCCCCACGCCCAGGCGGGACAGGCAGAGGAGCTGGGGACAGGCAGCGCCCAGTGCAGGCAGTGCTGCCCTCACGCGACATGGCCGCCACCACCAGCCTCCCACAGCAGGGAAGCCGCCGGCTGCCCTCCCCTAAGATGGCGGCCAATGCCCCACCCCACTGGGTGCTGACAGCCCCGCCCCTGTCGCCATGGGGACGGCCCAGCCCAAGGCAGAGCCGCCATGTTGGCTGTGCCCTGCAGCTGCTGAGGGGCAGGGAGAGAGCTGGAGGCAGGGCGGGCCAGGGCCGGGGGCCGGGCTGAAGGGGTGGGGGATGTTTGGGGCCAGAGACCCTCCAGGACCCCACACACCACCCAGAACGCCCCGCCACCCCAGGGCACCTGAGAAACCCCCTCAGGCTCCCACACACCCTCACTGCTCCCCCCAGTTTGCTGCCCTGGGCCTAAGGGTATGATTTTTTGTGTTATAAGGAGGACAGCTCAGTTAGCGATACTTGGACCTTGAATTCTTTTGCCAAATTGGCAATTCATACCTAGAAAGGAAACATTTTGATTTAATGTTTAGTTAGGGCTTTAGCTGTTCTAGGATGTCCTTGATTAAAGAATGCTTCTTCTCAGAAAATAGAGATAGAGGTTACCCTGATCTTCCTACCACAGGCTTTGGGATATCCAGTGCACCGTGACAGTGGGAGGCCAGGTCCATCGTGGGGAAAGGCGGTGCCGCAGCAGGGTGAGAGGGTCAGAGCGGGGAAGCACCGAAACAGCACGGTACTGCTGGAGCTCTGGTTTGGTGGCCACTTCTGCTCCAGGACTCACCCACACAGTGTCCATTAGGCAGCTGTGTACTGTTTTCCTGCTTGTTTGTGTGCTGAAACATTTTGCTTAGAACGGAGGATTTCGAGTTCTTTATTTACTACTAAGGGTTTCTCCTAGCGAGATTATGACTTAGTACTTCATTGCATAGTGCTCAGAGCTCACACTTTATCATTCAGGGTCTAAAATTTCAGCCACTGATTAGAGGTCAAGGTTTAAAATGTGACAACCCATAAACATGAAACCATGGATGTTTGAGACTGTTGGAGGCTTTTTCCACTGCCCTGGAGACAGCTAGGGTCCCTCCAGGGCGGTAGGAGGGCCCAGATGCCCTCCTGATGCTCCCTGAGCTGCTCTCGGCACCCCAGCAGTGTTTCGGAGCACTCTGGGGACACTGGGGTTTTCCATACCCATGGCTCCCACTGTCCCAGTACTGGGTGGGGGATGTTTCCCATCTCTGGTGGGATCAGGCAGGGTTTTACAGGAAGGCTGGGACTGTCCCTGTTGGCAGTGGTGCAGGGCAGACCCACGCTGGGTGCAGGCCCACAGTGCTGTGTGCTGGGCAGCTGGAGAAAGCAGAGGGGGTTGGCCTGAGCAGTGCAATGTGGGGCAGGTCTGGGGTGACAGGAGGGATGCGGGGGCTGTGGTGGCTCTCAGTAGCAGTGCCTTTGTCTGGGGCTGGGAAGGCAGCAACCTGGAGCAGAGGATCACTGGGACCACAAAGGACCACTGAGAGGAGGGGAAGCAGTGGGAGAGGAGGGTCATGAGAAGCATGAGTTTTAACAAGCTTTTCCTTTTCTAGTCTCCTATAGGCTTGCCCAGTGGACATGCAATTCCCTCGCCGTGAAGACTGGATTGCTGCAGCAGGGTGGTTCTGCTTCCAGATCCCTCCATCTTCAGGTCCTCTGTGGCATGCCCTTCTCGCTAGTGTCTCAGCTGCTCGTGCCACGGTAGAAGCTGGGCAGTCAGGCCAGATTGAGGCCAGAGCAGTTTGGCCAGAATATTTCCGTAATGTCCATTGGACACTGCAGACCTTGGGAATGGAAAGAGAGCATGGGTCACTCCTGCTTGGGGAGGCACACTGGGATCTCCTCCGTGGTCTCAGCTTGCCTCACATGGAAACAGTGCTGTGTGTAGTGGTGGAAGAGGTGCCTGTCCCAAGGAGAGTCATGAGACAGGCTGTTTCCCTAAGCCTATTGTCCTGTTCTCCTGTGGCAGCATCATTGGAAAGCTTTGTGTATTTGTTTGGCCAGTAGCCCCACTACACTGCACAAATCAAAGAGCGGATCTGTTGTGTGGCACCCAAGGGAGTCTTAACAGTGTGAGCAGTGCTTGTGAGTGAGGAGAAGTGTGAAGCCAGATGAAGTGAGTAGAGAGAGGGATTTGGAGAGACACGGTTGGGCTGTGGATTGCAGTGGATTGCGAAGAAAGGCGGCCTTGCACACTGGTTGGAGAAAGAGTTGGGGAGCAGACAAAAAGCCAAGGTTAGTAAGCATCTGGACAGTTTCCTGGTGCTGTATCTTTTCAGTTGCTTCACGTACTATGGTGGTGAGCTGGACAGCATTGAACTGGACTTTCTGCCTGTCCTATGATGAGATTAAGCTACATGAAACCTGTCCTCCAGGGATATTTGCTTTTTGGCACTCACATTACTGACATGCATGGCTTCCCAAGGACCGTTCTGGGTGGGTCCTGGTGCACGAGCAGTGATTGCTGAGTTGTGTGCTGGGCCGACACTACTGCTGAGAGAGCTGGGTTTGGCTTCTCAGAGGTAAGAAGTGGGGTCTGAGTGGGAAGGTGTTCAGGAAGTCCCTCAGAGGGTCCTTTGCTTCATCAGGAATGTGTACAACCCTGTAGTCTCTGTCTGCACACAGCAGCCACTGCCTTCTCAGATGTGACCTGAGTTAACAAAAGCCGTTGTTAATGCTAGTGTGTGCTAGCAGCCTTGCACAGATTCAGCAGCCTTTCAGCCTCCTGAATTTATTAACTCTCATGCATTCCATGTCACTACTCATCGCTGCAGCTAACCAGTCTCTGGGTGACTGTGGCCCATTGCCTCTCAGCACATGCTTTCCCTCTCTTTGGCCTGCTGTATTCTGCTTCCTGCTTTTCCATCCACACCCTCAGGTACCTAGAGAGCCCATTCGCAGAATCACAGAATTCCTGGAGTTGGAAAGGACCCCTGGAGATCATCTAGTCCAATCCTCCCGCTCAAAACAGAGACCCATAGAATAGGTTGCTCTCAACTGTGTCTACTTGGGGTTGGAACGTCTCCAGCAATGGAGACTCCACAACCTCTCTGGGCAACCTGTTCCAGTGCTCAGACAAAGTTCTTTCTTATGTCTAAACAGAATTACTTGTATTTCAGGTTGTGTCCATTTCCTCTTGTCCTGTCACTAGCTATCACTGAGAAGAGTCCAGCCCCATCTTCCTTACTATCCCTGCATCAGATATTTATACATATGGATAAGGTACCCCCCCACCCCGCCCAAGCCTTCTCTTCTCCAGGCTAAGCAATTCCAGCTCTCTCAGCCTTTCCTTATATGTCAGATGCTCCAGTCCCTTCATCATCTGTGTAGCCTTTTGCTGGACTCACCCCAGTAGGCCCACGTCTTTCTTGTACTGGGGAGCCCAGACGTGGACATGGCAGTCCTACGAGGTCTGAGCAGAGGGGAAGGATCACCTCCCTTGACCTGCTGGCAACGTTGGCCTTCCTTGCTGCAACAGCACATTGCATTGCATACACTAATACAGAACGGTCTTCTATGAAATCCCTTCCTCTCGGATTACAGGTTACAGCTGTCATACCATTAATATCACTCAGAGTGGACATGACTGCTGATATTCACTTTGGTGTTATTTTCATTATATTTACTTGTAACCATGAGCATAAGCATTTTTACCTTGTTATGATTATCATAACTGATAAAGCCATACGTACAAGTGCAATTAACCATTCAACAGGGTGCCTTAAAAGATACAGAGCAGTAATTCCCTTAAGGATCCATCCCTTAAAAACTGACCCCAAATATCTCCCCGTAACAGGCAGACAATGGTGGGATGTTTCCCTTTCCACATATAATTAATCTATTTGCCAGGACATTCTCTTTTACTGTGAGTAAAATTATACTTACAACTTACCTTTTCCAGGACACGGGTAACATCCTACCTTGTCACATCACCTAATTTAGCTCAGATACATAAACAGTGCTATTTCCTGTCATTACTGCAAGAGGTAGTGTGCGATTATGATGTTCAAACCAGTTCCATCCCTCTTGCTGTTGACAGCAACAACTTCATCTGACTCACAATTTTTGCCTGGCCTACCCCTGTTCTTAGCCTTCTTGTCTTCTTGGAGGATGTTTCACACACTAGCAGTTGTCTCCGAAGTCTGGGCCAAGGTTATGCGGCTGCGCCACATCAGAGCTGGGCTTCAGATCCTTCAAATGCAGGCAGCTAAACAGGCAGGAGGAGAGAGTGGTGGAGAGAAAAAGCAGAGGGGAACTGTACAGAGTTGTCTATAGGCCTGACAGAAGTCCCTGCTTCCAGTCTGAGTCTCCACTCCTTCACATTGCACCATCATTCTAGGATCTTTGGCTACAGTCACCCACAAAATAACAACTTGCTATGGCTCTCTGTATTGTTAGAGTGCATAGTTAGACGCAGCTAACTAGACAGAGGTTTTATTACAGGTGAGCTAGCTAACCACAAATAATCTTATTGGAGGAATTACTGGTTATTCCAGTTAGAGCAAAGTAAAGTTCCAAGCAAGCAAAAACCTGACACGCCTGGCCTGCAAAGTTAGCTTAATACAGGGCCTGTGGCCCTGCTAGCAATGGCAAGGCCATATTCACTGGCCTACTGGTTGTTGTTCCCCTTCTCCTTTGGTAGTCCAGGAATCACAGGTCCAGCAAGGATGTTGTAAACTGTCCTATTGCTCAAGGCTCCCAATCAGGAGCAAACAGAGCATCTTCTTGGAGGCATTGGTTTTCTCCTATCATCTGGTTTGCCTCGTGATGACTCATTAAGGTCTTGAGGTAGCCTGTAGTTCTTCTGGGCAGTGTAGGGTCATTACCTGATTTGCTACATGTCTGTCATTAACACAAAAACTAATACAACAGCTAAAATCCTTGCTGTAGGAGGTAGAGCCAAGTTAAAAATGCTGGCAATTGCAGGAACCCTCTCTGAGTCCAACAGAGTGAGCCATACACAGCACATCCTAGAGCTCAAGGCCAGCAACTGCTACCGCCCAAGTTCTCCTGGCAGTATCTCAACTGTGGGCATCTCAACTCCTCAGACTTGCCTCAGTTTCCACTGTGGCATTGTAGCTTGGTCAGTTATTGGCTGTTGATGGAGCTGTATTAAAATCTGTCGTCTCACAAAAGATGATAACGCGCAAGCCACAAGCTTGTCCCACCCTTTGTTTCTGAGGGATAATGATTTGCTGTGGGTGGGAAGGAGGGGGAGTTAAAACTAAATAGCCTGTGGAGGTATCTTTAAGAAATTTTGTGTGTCCTTATTTTTGGTGCAGCTGTGCTCTGCCCCTTCTTCAATTAAGGCACAAGCAAGAAGATCCAGTTGCTGTAATGCTTGTACCCCTTCCCCCCTTCGTTAATATTAATGACCACTGTGCCACTTGGGCAGATGACACTGCCTACTGAAAACTACAGACTTCTAGACTGGATTACCACTGGACTAGAACAGCCAGCTGGACTATTCAAGCCTCAAAGATTGTCACAATCCCACCTGCTGCATAACCTTCTCACAGCTGGAGGATTTCTGTCACAAAGGGGACATGGTTCCTGTGCTACTGCTACCCCTTTTTCCTTCACTATTGTTTTGTAGCAGTCCTGCTCCCACAGAATCAGCCGCTCTTGAAATCCTTATCGCAAAAGACTTTCCTTGCACTCAGAATTCTAATGCAGGAACTTCTTTTTAAAGAAGTTTCTTTCAATGTGGTTCAAACATCAGCATATTCCTTGCCCCAAGTCCTTTACTGTTTCTCTGAACAGTGTTTTAAATTGTCACTGACTAGGAGGAGCTTTTATTTCACTCGAGACCTTAAGCTTGCTTTCTGTTACCTATCAATTTCTCTGTTTCTCCGACCACCATTCCCAAGTAATTAACCTGGGGTTGCACTAACAGGGCTTTGTTCAAATTGATCTCTTAATTTTAAAACTCAGATACTTCTCCCCCATACTACTTCTTCTGTGCCTCCGGTCACTAGAATATCATCTAAAGAATACCTTGGTTTCTTATAGCCCTTAAAACACAGTCTTTTGTAAATGCACAAAATCACACACAAATATATATATACATGTGTCTATACCGGCATGCACTTTATGTTATCTATACAGACCTTACCTTATGTGATGGTGTTCCATTAATCATGGTCTGTATTCACAGCAGTATTAAGAAGAAACCTTGAGGTTTCTATATTTCGGGTCACTTTTCCAAAGCTTTTACTGTGAGTAATAATGGAACCACTTCTGGGATATTTTGGTTACGTTTCTGTGTTACTTAAGCCTGAACTTAATTGTGCCAGCCACAGCCTGCACCTCATAGATACTTTTTTTTTTAATATATCGATGGATGTGTTAGTGTCCAGTAGGCGCCAGGGGGCTCTTCATTTCTTGACCACCCAGCAAAGTTTTCAAATTAATACTTACAGGGTCATTTAAATTTAGTTTTAAACGACTAATATTCTTAAGTTTACAAATTGACCACTATTCCATTTTGAGTATGAACACTGATGACTAAATTGTCTTTAGTAAATGACACAGAGCACAAGCGCTCGTCAGTTTAGCTAGTTCATTTCCATTTAACTCCTAATTTAAAACTCCTAATTGGAAAGTGCCATGCTCCAGTCCACGGCAGTGCTTCTTTTTCATGGTCTGAGATCTGGAGGCTGTGGAGGGAGCAGAGCTCCTGGAGTTGGGGTAATGGCCTGCATCTACAGGGTGAGCTGGGGAGTGTTGGGGTCATATCGAGGCATGTACTAGCAGGGCAGTACAGATTTGGGCACAGTGCCTGAGGCCACGGGCTGTATGTGTTTTCAGAGGGGTTCTGGCTTGGCTGTTTTCCCCTGCCCAAGGGCATGAATCAATCAGTGGGAGGGAGCTGCACTGCTGGGAAGGAAACAAAGTAGGACTGTATGCAACGTCTTGCAGGAAAGGGCAGTTTTACAGTCCTGCACTTGCCTGTTTTCCCACTAAAAGCACCTAGGAAGCACCCCGAGCACGTCAGAGACATCAGCTGTGGTCCACTGGACAAGTTCCAGAGTGATTCCTGGGTTTGGGGTGTTTGGCTGAAAGACAGGTGAATGCAGGTACCGGTGGGTCTGCTGTGCTTTTCGAGGCGAACATGGCATGGTGTGAGGGGCTGGGGATTTCTGCAGCAAAGGTGGCTGCCCGGGGATGAAGGTGGAGGGCAAGAGCATGGGGATATAGAGTGGGACTTCTCAGGGGAGCCAAAGGAGCAAGGAGGTTAATATATATGGGGGCGGGGCCGGGGGGGTGGGGGAGATGAAGAGGATGAGGACTGTGGTGGTGGTCAAGGATCACCTGGCAGCCTTCAGTGCAGCCCAACTAGGTATGGTGTTACTCTCAAGAGCATGATTCTGTACATCTCAGACGGTACTGGCCATCTTTACTACCTCTGTGTGTATGACGCAAGAGAATTTGTCTTACTTGCAGAGTCCAGGGGTGAGGGTTACTTTCCTAGAATCTGTTCAAGTCTGTTATAGAGAGGGTGGTCTTTAGTAACCCAGAGACCCAGAAGCAGCGACAAAAGGCGCGCTTGAGCAGAGGAATAAAAATGGGACGATGCGGGCGGGATGGGGGTGCATCGCAGAGGAGACAAAGAAGAGGCTCTAGGCTGCAGAGGCCAAAGAGGGAGCCACAGGACAAAGTTCAAAGGGCCAGAGACGCGGCAGCCACGGAAGGTCCGAGTGGCAGGTCCACATCGAGCGACGGACAGCCACCTGGGAAGAACTGCGCGAGGCTAAATGCAGGGCGGCGGGCTCGTGCCCGGGGCGAGGGACCAGGTGGTGGTGGCGCTCCAAGTACTCACCGCTCTGTGGTGGACTGGAGCTGCCCCAGCCGCAGGTGGCAAAGCTCCTCCTGTCCCATGTTTGAGCAGGCACTTACTTTAGTGGGGGTGAAAGCGCTCCTGCGGCTCTGCCTCTGCCTAGTCTGGGCTCAACTTGCCGGGGAGGCAAACCACAAGCAGCAGGGCGGAGGTGAGCGCAAGCGTGTGAGCCTCGGCCATGCCAGGGCGGCGGGCAGCGCACTGCCGGGGGCCTCGGAGGAGAGGGGCCGTGAGGGCAGGGCTGGGGGGCTGCGGGGGCAGGGCTGGAGGCGTGGAGCTCCGCGCGCCAGGACAACAGCGACATCGGTGCCGCGCAGAAAGGCTTCCCCGGGGGACTCGGTACCTAGCAGAAAGGCTTCCCCCGGGGAACTCGGTGCCAAGCAGAAAGGCTTCCCCGGGGGACTCGGTACCTAGCAGAAAGGCTTCCCCCGGGGAACTCGGTGCCGTGCAGAAAGGCTTCCCCCGGGGGATTCGGTGCCGTGCAGAAAGGCTTCCCCGGGGCACTCGGTGCCGTGCAGAAAGGCTTCCCCCGGGGGACTCGGTACCTAGCAGAAAGGCTTCCCCGGGGAACTCGGTGCCAAGCAGAAAGGCTTCTCCCGGGGGACTCGGTACCTAGCAGAAAGGCTTCCCCCGGGGAACTCGGTACCTAGCAGAAAGGCTTCCCCCGGGGAACTCGGTGCCAAGCAGAAAGGGTTCTCCCGGGGGGCACTCGGTAGCTCACACAAAGGGTTCCCCCGGGGGACTGGGTACCAAGCAGAAAGGCTTCTCCCGGGGGACTCGGTGCCAAGCAGAAAGGCTTCCCCCGGGACATTCGGGAGCTCACACAAAGGCTTCCCCCGGGGAGCCTCGGTACGTCCCAGGAAGGCTTCCCAGGAAGGCTTCCCCTGGGCACCTCGGAATGCCACAGCAGAATTCCCCCCGGGGACCTGGCAGCGCTCAGACTCCTGAATGCTCAGAAAGCATTCACCCCAGGACAGCCTGTGCTTCGGAAAAGTGTGACCTCCCGTAAAAGACCCCGTCCTTCTGCGCATGGTGCCTCTGGCCAGGCCGCTTCCACCTGCTTGCTGTCCTGTGCCTGCGTGTGCTCGGACAAGGCCCGGCAGGTCTGGCCCTGCTGGTACCAGCTGCTGGAGAATGCACTGCCCGCCAGTCTGAACAGCCTCTAGCACTGGTGGCTGTGTTGCAGTCCAGCACATTCAAGGCGCATGTCACTGCGGTTAGGCTTTGCCAACCCATGAAGGCTAGCCCACCCGCAAAGCTCCACTGAAGCTGAGGGATTTGTTCTGGCTTCAGGTTTGATAGCAGAGGAACAGTGTTGGGAAGCTACACGTTCAGTGTCACGACCTACAGCGGGAATGACCAAGGAGCACAGTGTCTGTATTAGCCCCACTGCTCCGACCCCTCTCAAGGATATGCTACTTTTGAAGCCTGGGCACAGCACTGCCCGTTACAAGGAGCCCCTACATTCCCACAGAAGATGCGATTGCAGCTGGGACTGTCCTGACTTCTTGAAGTGGAGGCTCGTGGGTGTCTCAAGAGAGACATCAGCTGATACCAGGGGAAGATATCCACTATGTATCCAGCTGATGGGAATGGCTCTCCAGAAGTACCCAGCTCTCTCCCCTGACTACAGGCTTTGACAGAGAAAGTGACCTTTTAGACCCCCAGGCTGGCCTTTCTCTGGCCAGATGCCTACAAGGAGCTGAAATGAAGGCCCCAATTAAACACGAGTGGTGCAAGATGCCTCTTTCATCCCTGCGCATAGTCCTCAGAGCTCACCCACCTCCTGCTGCAGTGCCATCCCGATCTTTCCCTCCTCCAAGCAGAGCACCCCCTGGGACTGATGGCAAAAGGCAATCTCGCCACAGTTGTCCTGTTCCCCCTTTGGGGATTTACAGACCACCCAAAGAGGCAGGTTATCCTCCTAATGTCTTTGTGTGCACCTGTGCCTCCCTCTCAACAGCTGCCAGCATTTTCTATGCACTGCTGTTTTCATGTCATTATGGCCCAATTCACGGCACTCCATGTGCTGTCCGAAAAGCAGATTCGTTGCCCGATGTGCAATAAGCCAAGAATTACACACATTTACATACAATTATAATATTGCTTGCACACCATTTTACTACTATGCATGCTCAGGGGAGGGGTCGTCACCCGAGCGCGGGTCTTTTTGGCCTATGGGTATGATTTTTTTGTGTTATAATGAGGACAGTTCAGTTAGGCATACATGGACCTTGAATTCTTTTGCCAAATTGGCAATACACACCTAGAAAGAAAACATTTTGATTTAATGTTTCATTAGGACTTTAGCAGTTCTAGGATGTCCTTGATTAAAGAATGCTTCTTCTCAGAAAATAGAGTTAGAGGTTACCGTGATCTTCCTACCGCAGGCTTTGGGGTATCCAGTGCACCGTGACAGTGGGAGGCCGGGTCCATCGTGGGGAAAGGCGGTGCCCCAGCGGGGTGAGAGGGTCAGAGCGGGGAAGCACTGAAACAGCGCGGTACTGCTGGAGCTCTGGTTTGGTGGCCACTTCTGCCCCAGGACTCACACAAACAGTGTCCATCAGGCAGCTGCACTCAAGGTGCCCACTGTCCATGTTGCCACTTTCTCCTCTGGTGAGCAAACAAGCCTGCCACACCGCTTAGCAGGCTAGTGCCAGCGCTTGGCTGAGCACACTGCCTATGCACGCTGCAGAGTGCTGAGTGCTCTAGAGCTGCCGAGGACGCTTGCTGTGGCCTGCTGGCAGATTGGAGATAGTGAGGCGCACATTCTCAGCTCTGAGGTGTAATTCCCATGTTCAAACCATTCCCCTAGGTTCCCCGGGTATCTCAAGGGAGTCTCATCCAAGACGCCGTTCCCAGATTTCAGCACCTCCGTTCACAGGTACGTGATTATGCCAAGATGGCTGTCTACAAAGTCCTTGCAATCATACGGAAGCAGTTAGAAGAAGAAACTAATCAAAAGGCAGATGCTTTGTGGGGCAGGCCAGAGGAAGACGACACAGGATCGTAGATTCCATCTTAGGTCGGTGCCGTCAGCGCCTGACTGCCTTGCCTTCAGACCCACATTTTGCAAGGTGTGTGGCAGACAAGCGGACACCGTCTGGAAAGGAGGCCTCTCCTGCTCGGGGCACACTCAGGCCACAGGGAAGGAAAATACCTGTGAGAAAGTTAGAAAAGATTCAGCCAAGAACCATCTTGCCACCTATCAACATCCCTGGAATGGCCGTTTACTCAGAGAAAGAAACACAAAGTGAAAAGGAAGTGCTTTGTAATTTCCTCCCCTCTGAACTATGGAAATATGGACATCTCTGTGGCTGTCCAGGGACCTGCAAAGAGCCTGAGAGAGCCTGGAACAGCCCCATGCATTGCAAGGCAGTCCAAGAGACACTGTGTAACTGCCTTGCCAGGTCACTGCATTCGGGTAACTTTTACGGTGTGCAAAGAGCTCCGCACCACAGCGTTCAGAGCCCTGCCCTGAGCTTCTGACCGACTGAAAGCCAAGTGTCCCAACATCATCTCCTGCAGCGCTTGTCGCGCTGCTGCCAGATGCCCTGGCAGGGCGCCCGGGAGGGCGTGTGTGTGGTGTCCCTGCAGCCCCTCGGTGACATGGCCTGAGGTCACAGAGGGGGGTCCCACCTCACAGCCGCAGCTCCCCTCTTCCCACGGTGCCCCCAGCCTCTCCCCACTTGTCCCAGCAAGGCCGGGGGAGCCCAGGCACTGCCGCTGCTCTCGCCCCCGCGCTGCTGGGCAGGAGCCGCTGTGCTGGGAGCCAGAGCAGGCAGTGCGACAGCACCGGGGGTGGTCTGCTGAGGTGCAGAGGAGCAGGCCGGAGGGCAGCAGTTGCTGTGCCACCCTCCTGCTGACTTGGCCGCTCAGGTTTTCTCCCTTCTCGGAGGGCTGTTTCTTGCCTCAGGACTGCTTCCAGCTGTCCTCCTCTGTGCCAGAGGCAGGATCCTGTGGGAAGAAAGAGAGAGCCTGCAGGAAGGGGAGCTG
This sequence comes from Dromaius novaehollandiae, assembly GCF_036370855.1. Lineage (NCBI taxonomy): Eukaryota > Metazoa > Chordata > Aves > Casuariiformes > Dromaiidae > Dromaius > Dromaius novaehollandiae. Next base: position 48,633 of record NW_026991377.1, on the reverse strand, counting down.
GAGATGAGGAGAAAGGTAAGAGGCAGAAAAATCACCCTTGATTTAGGAGTGCACGCGTGGGCCTTTGGAGAGCTCCAGCCACAAGCAGCGCTTTATAAACCAGTGGAGAAGCTTAGCAGTGGGAAACAGAGCAAGGTGCAGCTGCTGTGTGGAGAAGGTGTCCCCTACATAGTACACCAACCTGAAGAAGGCGACTCAGGACAAACTGAAATCACCATCAGCTGTCATTCCTGAGGAAGTCCCTAGAGAATGTGAGAGGTGGCTGCAAGCGCTGGGTGTACTACAAGGCCTGCGAGCACTGCCAAGGCACAACCACTGATATGGCCGAGTGTGTTCAGCATGCCCTGCCCCCAAACAGGAAATCTTTCCATAGAGCTGTAGGGTTTGGATTGCTGTGCTGGAGCCTCACACGCGTACCTGTGTTCTTTTGCCCCGGGGGGCTGCTCAGGAGAGGAAGGAGAAAGAGCTGCTGCTTCTGCTGCGACTCAAGGAGGACATGGAGCAGGAAGCGAGAGCTGAGGAAGTGCAGAAGCAAAGGAGACAAGAGAAAGCCCGAAAGGCACGTGAAGGAGCATTCTTTTCAGCTTGTAGGTGGCAGAGAAGAGAGCGACTACTGACAAAAATCCGCAGGGTGTCTAAAAGAGGCGCCAAGTGTGCTTTGGAGCCCTGAGATGCCCCTTAGAGCTGACCGCACCTGGGAAGGCTGCAGGGGCTGGAGGGCCAAAGTGGGGCAGGTTGGTGGCGGGAGCTGCACAGGTTTGTTGTGCTCCAAAGGGGAGGGTGAGAAAGAGACAGCTAGGGAGATGCTTGTGTCCCTCCCAAAGTGGCCTAAACTAGGAGAGGAACTGTGGGCCTTTCCAGACGGGTACTGTAACTATGCCTCTTCAGACCGTGTGTCTTGTTCCCTGGCAGCTCAGTGGGGCAGGAGGCCTCGGCGTTTCAACCTGCGGTCAGACGATGCTGTTCAGGGCAGCTCAGTCGGCACATGGCCATTGGATTTCTGTACATCCTTTTTGGTTCTTTTCTTTTTGTTTGTTTGTTTGTTTGTTTTTCCTTGCAAGTGGATTCAACAAGGGATTGCTCCCAAGACAAACAAAGACACGGCAGGAAATGTGTTGAGGCTTGGGGTGGCAGTTTCTGTCTCAGACAGAAAAGAGTGCCCATAAACGTGTGCAGGATGCTTGACGGAGCATCTCTAGGCAAAAGAACCCTCAGGGTAATCTACTCTTCGCTGCTTTTCTTCAATATTGTAGAAGCGACTCTTGCTGGAGAAAAAAATGGCCTATCACCTCAAAAAGGGGCAAGACCTTCTTTCCTCCAGTGCAGAGGCGGACGTTCCTGGGAAATATTTGGGCAAGTTGCTGTCTCGGGACCCACTGCCTGAAGCCAGAGGTACTTGTAATGCAACTGTTTTGTGGCAGTAGTTCTTGCTCCTCTCTCCCAGGTCAGCAGAGACGCCTGCTCTCGCTTCCAAAGCTTTAGCCTCTGGAGGCATGGAGTGAGTTGCGAGCGGTTGGGGCTGCCGCTCTTTTTAGGGCTTTGAGAGATTCTCGGGGCAGGCTGGGTGAACGAAAGCCAGCCCACAGAGCTGTCTTGGGGCTTCTTACCCTCGCGCTTTGGGAAAGTGCTCATGCCAAGTGTACGTGACACGCAGTTTGCACGCTCTCTGGTTCACGGGTATGAATTTCCTGCACTTTCCCACACACGCAAAGCCTGCCCTGCCCCACCCGCAAAGAGGCAAAGCCAAGCCTGGAAGTCAGCTCTTTTCCTACGGACCATCTGTAGGCTGAGCACAGGTCTCTGCTATGGTGGTGGTATGGTGGCTAACCATGGGATTTGGTGTAGCAGTCCCCGACTCTGCTCAGCGCTGAGTCAGAGCTCCTGCCCTGGGAAGGTGTGGGCAAGCTTGAGCAGATCTCTTTGAGCCTGGCTGCAGCAGAGCCAGCTCTCCAGCTGCCACGGCCCCCGCCCCGTGGCAGTGGCACATTGCATGGCCCTGGCCTTGGGCTTGGGCAGCTAGGGATGAGTTCCCCCTTAGCAGTGCCATATCTTAGCCTTAGGCAGAGAGGATGTGCTTTCCCTGCTGAGGGACAGCAGAAGAGGCTAGCGTCCTTCTCACCGATGATTTCCAAAGCGACACTCCAAGAACGTTCAAGACGCAGAGGTTAATGCTGTGGTCGTTCAGTGTTGCCTGAGAGGATGAGCATTTGGTTGCCGCTCCCTTTGTGTGCTTCTACGTACAGCATTGGCTGTGGCAGCACCTAGCATGGGACAGGACTGGGCCTTCAAGGAGAGCCCACCCAATTCAAAACCCTACAAGAGGCAAGCTGCAGGGGCTCAGCCATCCTGCTTGCCCTGGGTGCAAGGCCCATGCAGGGAAAGGCAGTGGTCTTGCAGTCCCAGGAGAAGCCTCTTGCTTAGCCCCATGGCCAAGGGCTTTTGCTTGGAAAAGGTTTACAAACTGAAGCGTGATTGCTTTCTCCCCATAGGAGCTAACCAGGCTCGTCAGTCTTCAGCTGATGGAGAGAACTGCACCAAGGTTTCCCTTAGAGTCACAGTCTGCCAGAAGGGCTCTGCGACGACGCATGCTGCCACAAGCAAAAGTGCCTCTGCTCAGGTACGCAGGCTCTGCACAGAAGCTCTCCCAGGGAGAGCCAGGAGTCAGAGCTGGGTGCCTGCAGGGCGCCACGGCTCCTGAACTGCAGGGCTGTGGTGCCAGGCACTCCCGAGAGAGTGCTGCCACGCACTGCCTCTCTTGCCTTGTGAGCAGCACCTGGTCACTGAGGAGATGTTGTCTTGCTGGGCTGTGATGTGTCTTCTTTGCACAAAGGCTGTCAGAGAGCCAGCAATGGCTGCTTTCCAGAGTCTCTCTCTCCCTCTGCCTCTGCCTCTGCCTCTGCTTCTCTCTGACACAATGCACTGGCAGCTGCTGAAGCACAGGGGTACCCAGGTGCGTTTGGTGGCCACTTCTGCCCCAGGACTCACACCCGCAGTGTCCATCAGGCAGCTGCACTCAAGGTACCCACTGTCCATGTTGCCACTTTCTCCTCTGGTGGGCAAACAAGCCTGCCACACCGCTTAGCAGAGTGCTGAGTGCTCTAGAGCTGCCGAGGACGCTTGCTGTGGCCTGCTGCCAGGCTGGAGATAGTGAGGTGCACGTTCTCAGCTCTGCGGTGTAATTCCAGCGGCGGCAGCAGCCAGCAGCCTGGGAGAGCTCAGCCTTGCTGTGAGCAGGGCATCAGGGCTGGGATTGTCACAGCAGACCAGAGAGGTTAGGAGACGGGCAGAGCTCTAGAGGTACAAGCAGTGGTCCGTGTTCAGATTTCTGCTCTAGCTGGCACCCAGAGGGCTTTGAGGGCCCACCGGGCAAGTGATGGAGCAGCTGTGCTGGCGAGATTTGTGTGCTGGCCCCTGGCAAGGTGTTTTTGAATGTGAGAGACAAGCAGCTCCCATTCAAAACCGAAAGCAGCTCTCGTGCTGCTTTGCCCTTTGAAGATGAGAGCACCACTCAGCTCCTGCAGAGCAATGGCAAGGGTCCCCACCAGTCCTGCATGGAGACTTCTTGCCCTGAAGGGCGGGGCACTTCAGACTCATGGTCCATCTTCAGAGCATCTGCTGAGAAATCTCTCAAACCGGGAACTGCCCTGCCCTGGACTCCCCTACTGAACTACCAAATGGGCTCTGGCCTTCCTCACCCAGGCAGGGACACCTGTTTCCACCTCCTGCTGAGACCAGTCCACAAGACAGAGCTTTGGCTTGTTTGGGAGCCAGCCGTGCCCGTGCATGGCACAACACCCTGGCCAGGGAACACCTACCTGCTTGTGTGTGGGCTTGTGGGGGTGTGCGCACGCGTGTGTGTGCATGCGTGTACGGGCGGGGGGCGAAGGGGTCTTTTATTTTGCACATCTCCACATGTGCCAGTCCTGGGGGCTAACTTAACACTTCTTGCTTGTTTCTGCTACAGAGGCATGGAGGTGAAGAGCTGACTCATCAGATCAAGACTGTGGTGACACAGGCTGTGTCCAAATTAGCAAGGATCATATACGCAGCTGTGAGAGATGAGGAGGAGAGAACTAAAGAGCAATGGGATGGGGTTTCAGAGGAGTCCACGTTCTCTTCGGACAACTCTGGCAGCTGTAGCACGTGCAGTGAGGAGCTGCCTGGTTTCTCGGGAAGTCCTCTCTCCCGCCCCACTAGAAAGCTCATCACAGCAACAAGCATAGACACCACTCTCTTACAGCGTGATGTCAGCTCAGGAGTGGGAGGCAAAGCAACTGCACCGCAGCCGCGCAAGCCATCTTTGCCTTCTCTGCCCAAAAGGACACAGAGACCCCCGGAATCGGAGGTACGCAGAAGGAGAGGAGCACCTCAGGCCCCCTGCAGCTGGCCAGCAGACAGTACGAGCACAGCACCTAGAAAAGAGCTGGCAAAGAGGTGTCCTTTGAGCCAAACTTACTCTAGGACTGCCTCAGGGAGCGGAGGCACCCATCTCTCCAGGCTGAGCAGCACTGGTGGTGACTCAGCCAGAGAGCAAGGCTGGCCTCGAGCCAGTATTCTCCAAAACGCCTTGCAACAGCAAACAGCCCCAGAAGCCCAGGGTGTTGCGGAGGTGGCTGCGACTGTGGTCGAGGAAGTGCACAAGAGGATGAAAGAGCTGGGTCCGTCCGTCTGGGCTTTACACGAGGCTCCCTTTGAGTTCAGTGGAAGGTCGTTCAGTAGCACCAAAAGCACCGAGCCTTCTGCGACTTTGCCTCCAAACCTCGAGAAGGAGATTGGCTCGGTTGCTGGAGAGATTGTAGCAGTTGTTCTCGATAAGCTTGGCAAGGGTTTGGCATCCAGCCTGTCAGCCACGTCAGAGCCAGGGCCTTCAGCCAGGATCGGGGAGAAGTTCCCTGGCAGAGGAGCTGTGCAAGCTGCCCGATCAGGAAAAAACACAGCCACACAAACGGACCTTCCAGCCTGCAACTGGCCATTCTGTCTGACTTGTATGGAGAAGGTGGCCGAAGAGGCTGTTGAAAGTGTTGGCATCACCTTGGAATCGTTTGTACATTCACAATTATGTGATTATGCCAAGATGGCTGTCTACAATGTCCTTGCCATCATACGGAAGCAGTTAGAAGAAGAAAGTAATCAGAAGGCAGATGCTTTGTGGGGCAGGCCAGAGGAAGACGACACACTGGCAAGTGGGATCGTAGATTCCGTCTTAGGTCAGTGCTGTCAGCGTCTGACTGCCTTGCCTTCAGACCCACATTTTGCAAGGTGTGTGGCAGACAAGCGGACACCGTCTGGAAAGGAGGCCTCTCCTGCTCGGGGCACACTCAGGCCACAGGGAAGGAAAATACCTGTGAGAAAGTTAGAAAAGATTCAGCCAAGAACCATCTTGCCACCTATCAACATCCCTGGAATGGCCGTGTATTCCGAGGAAGAAACAGAAAGCGAAGAGGAAATGCTTTGTGATCTCCTCCCCTCTGTCCTCCAAGACTGTGTGCCAGGGGCCCAGACCACGCTATGGGGGATTCACAAGTCCACGTACTGGACCGCTGCGTCCACAGCAAGCTCTCCAAAGCCAGTGCTGCATTCCCTACCTAAACTGAGGCCCGGGAGCACCAGCGAGACCCTGCCCATCATAGGCCAGGCGTTTCCAAGAAAGCCCTTCCCTCCTCCGTGTGCAAAGCCCCCTTCCCAGAGGGCAAGGCTGCGGAGACCAGTGCGTGAGGCGCCTGTGCCAAGCGAGCCAGAGCAAGCCCAGTGGGAAGAGGGAGCACTAGCCAGCAAGCTGGTGGAAGGAGTCCTGCGGAGGTGTGTGGCTACAGGCTGTGTTTGGGCACCTTCGGATTAAAAAAGATTTTTCTTCTGTGGAAGTGGAAATTGTCGTCTTTCAGTTTGTGCCCATGGCCTCCTGTCCTCTCCTTGGCACAACCAATGAGTCCAGCTCCATCGTCTTTAGTCCCCCTCCCCACCGTCAGATGTTTTTACCCACTGATAAGATCCCCTCGCCCTGCCCCGAGCCGTCTCTTCTGCAGCCTGACCAATTCCAGCTCGCTCCCCTTCTCGCCCTGTGACACATGGCCCAAGCCCTTCATCAATCAATCCCCTTTGGTGGCCGGGCTCGCTCCACTAGGCCCACGCCTTTTTCTTCTACTGGGCAGGCCACAAATGGGCAAAGCACTCCAGAGGTGGCCTCCCCAGTGCTGAGCACAGGGCAAGGAACACCTGCCTCGACCTGCCGGTCACGCTCTTCCTAATGCAGCCTGGCATGCTGGCGGCCGCCTGTGCCACAAGGGCACGTTGCTGAGTCTTGGCCGCTTGCTCTCCCCCAGCACCCCCAGGTCTTTCTCTGCTGAGCTGCTTTCCTGCCACTTGGCCCCTAGCCTCTAATGGTGCAAGGAGTTCCTGTGCCCCAGGGGCAAGAACATGAACCCCATGTAAGATTTCAGTCTGCTTCCAGATTTCATTTAGATCGGTAGAAATTCTGCCGCTTCGATCCACGTATACACAGCAACTAGTATTTGTTACTGTCCATACTCCTCCCTGAGATGCCAATAACATATCTAGAGCCATTCTGTTTTGGGTGGTTAGTTTAGCAATTTCTGAAACCTCCTCTTGTAAAACTGCAGTGGCATCAGAGGTTTTATTCCCTATTTTCTCAATAACTGCGGCACTGCAATTAGTGGGAAGCCCTTGTTGGAATGTCCAGGGAAGTGGGTACACACCCAACAATCCATCTGGTTAACTATCTTCATAGAGTTCGTAATTACTTCCAAATGAAGATTTTGATCCCTTTAATTGTTTGGCTCAGGTAAGCTAGAAAAACTAACCACCACATTTCTCCCCTGTTGTTCGTTAAGGAGAACATCATTTTTACACAGAGACCAGAACAGCAATATTAACCCTATTCCTAACAAACAAATGAAAGCAATTTTTCCCTGAATACAATTGAACTTTAAAACTGATTCACTTCTAATACAACTCTCATATCTTTCTATATTTTTAACCTGAAAGGTTGAACTTGTTCAGCTTTCCACGTCTCTCGAGGTACTGCTTTCACTCGGGTGGAGTGGATCCAGGAATCAGTTCCCTGCAGTTTCACAGCAGTATTTCTTGTTAGCAGTACAAGATAGGGTCCTCTCCATTTTTCTGTCAATGGCTCATCCTTCCAGGTCCAAAGATATACTTGATCTCCTGGCTGGAATGAATGTACAGGTGAATCTAAAAGTATGGGAGATCTTAACTGGAGGTACCTACGGAGAGAAGTAGGAACCTTTGCCATAGAGAAGAGGTAATCACTTAAAATTGGATCACCCTTAATGTGTGCATCTGAATTTCATTTCCAGTTAACTTTACAGTGTAAGGCTTACCATACAGAATCTCGAACGGACTAACTTTCTCCCTAACCCTTGGGGTTATTCTGATTCTTAATCATGCCAGAGGTAAAACATCAGTCCATTTCATCTGAGTCTCCTGACACAATTTCCCTCCCTGTCTCTTCATTGTTTGAGTCATTCTTTCCACTTTTCCACCGGATTGTGGCCTCCAGGGGGTATGTAAATCCCATTTAATTTGTAATATTTTTGAGATTTCCTGTACTATTTCTGCTATAAAATGAGGTCCCCTATCCAAAGAAAATCCTTCTGGCACCCCAAATCTTGGTATGATTTCTTTTAATAGCATTTTTCACTACCTCCCTTGCTTTATTGGTACGGCATGGGAAAGCCTCAGGCCATCCTGAAAAGGCATCAGCAATTACCAACAAATATTTATATCCATTACAGCTTGGTAATTCAGAAAAATCGATTTGCCAGTAGTCCCCAGGCATGAAGCCCCTTTGTACTTCCGCTGGGGGGGCTTCTTCTGAATCCTGGGATTATTTCTAAGACAGATTGCACATTTTTGTGTAATGCCCTTTGCAAGTATGAACATACTAATTCCCACAGCAGATCTTTTAACTGTTTCAACCAATGCCTCGGCTCCCATGTGGGTGCTATCATGTATTTGCCTCGTCAACTTCTTCATTATCGGCAAAGTTGCCACACATTGTCCAGTAGATGTTACCCACCATCCTTCAGAAGTCTTTATGCATTTCAGTATTTCTGCTAATTTATTTTCTTCTTCAGTGTCTACGGGAATTTCCACTTTTAGCATTCTCTCTGGAACTAAGGCTGCCACCGACATGGATAATGTTACCTTTTCTGCAGCCTCATCGGCCCTTTTGTTCCCTTTAACTCTGTCAGTCTGTCCAGACTGGTGCGCTTTGCAACGCATTACTGCTATTTCTTTGGGTTTATTAACTGCTTCGAGTAGTTCCATAATCTCCTTACTGTATTTTACAGGATTCCCTTGAGAAGATAGCAATTCTCTTTCCTTCCAAATTGCACCATGGGCATGTATAACCCCAAAGGCATATTTTGAATCTGTAAACACATTGGTCTGTTTTCCTTCTGATAATTCCAGAGCCTGGGTTAAAGCAACCAGTTCTGCTTTCTGGGCGGACGTATTTGCTGGTAGCGATCTTGCTTCGATTTCTTCTTCCAAAGTGACAACAGCATAGCCAGCCCTTCTTTCTCCCTTTATGATAAAGCTGCTCCCATCGGTAAATAATTCCCAGTCTGGATTCTGCAATGGAATATCTCTCAAATCCGGATGGCTGGAATATACTTGCTCAATAGTTTGCAGGCAGTCATGAGCCAACTTCCCCTCTTCATGAAGGGGTAATAAAGATGCCGGATTAAGGGTATTAGACACTTTCATGGTTACATCTTCTGGCTCAAGTATTACTGCTTGGCATTGCACCATCCTACTCGGGGATAAGCAATGATGCCCTTTCTGTTCTAAAACTGCTGCAACAGCATGTGGCACATAAACAGTCACCTTTTGTCCCAACGTCAATTTTCGTGCTTCTTGTATTAACACCACAGCAGCTGCAACTGCTCTCAGGCATCCTGGCCACCCTGCACTCACTTTATCCAGTTGTTTTGAAAAGTAAGCCACAGGTCTTTTCCAATTTCCTAAAGTCTGGACAAGCACTCCCAAAGCCTGGTGCCCTCGCTCATGTACGTAAAGCTCAAATGGCTTTGTCAGGTTTGGAAGTCCTAATGCGGGAGCCCTCATGAGAGCAATCTTGATTTCATCAAATCCTTTTCGGCACTCTGGAGTCCACTCCAGCAAGTCTCCCGGCCCCTTAACAGCTTCCTATACAGGCTTTGCCATTAATCCAAAATTAGGGATCCACAGGCGACACCACCCAGCCATTCCTAAAAATCCCCTAAGTTCTCTTTTTGATTTTGGGGGGGTGATCTGACAAATGGCTTCTTTCCTTTCGATTCCTAATTTTCTCTCCCCCTGGGATATTTCAAATCCTAGATAGATTACGCTTTCCTTCATAATCTCTACTTTTTTCTGAGACACCTTATATCCCGCTGTTCCCCAGAAATGTAATAAACTGATGGTTGTTTCTCTGCATTCTTCAGTCCTGTCTGCCCCCAATAAGATATCGTCCACATACTGTGATAAGGTAGTGGTATCTTTCTTTCCTTGCCAGAATTCTATTTCTTTTGCAAGTCCATTACCAAAAATTGTAGGGCTGTTCTTGAATCCTTGCGGGAGTACTGGCCAGCACAACTGCATTTTGCATCTCGTTGTAGGACTTTCCCACTCCAAGGTGAATAATTGTTGACTTTGTTCCTCCAAAGGGATACAGAAGAAAGCATCTTTGAAGTCCAATACTGTAAAATAGACATTTGAATCATTTATCGTCGTTAACAAAGTGTATGGATTGGGCACCACTGGGTGCACACCAATCACTATCTGGTTAACAGCTCACAAATCCTGTACTAGATGGTATTCTTGTGAGTGCGTTTTTTTAACAGGCAGGATTGGAGTATTGTACATTCTCGCAGCAGTCCACACTTGAAGAAATTATTAATTATAGGCTCCAGTCCAACACGGGCCTCTGACTTCATGGGATACTGTTTTCGCTTTACCAATTTAGCTCCTTGTCTTAATTCCACCTTTACCAGTTCTACACATCTGGCTCTTCCAGGTTTCTCCGTTGCCCACACAAAAGGGACTACTGCGTCTATTACTTCGGAGGGAATTCCGCTTGGTCCACTCTCCACCTGTTTGGAGTCCAGTGCTTTCTGTAACATATATGCTTGTGCCTTCCAGGCGTTATTTTGTGCAATGTGCACCTGAACTTTGTTTTTATCAAAGGTTATCTGCGCCCCCAGTTTATTCAGTAACTCCCACCCCATTAGGAGTAATGGGCATTCTGGCATATATAAGAATCCATGTGTTAACACTCTATTTCCTATTTTACATTTAATTGGTTGAAAAAAAGGTTTGACCTCTCGCTTTCCCGTGGCCCCAATTACTGGCATAGAGAATTTACTCATTGGTCCCTTACAGCTATTTAATACTGAATATGTTGCTCCAGTGTCTACTAAAAAATTAACTGTTTCGTTCCCCAGCTTTACTGAAACCGGGGGTTTAGCTGGGGAATCCAATTTCTCAACCCCTGGTCCCCGTCAGTCTGAATCTTTTGCACCAATCAGGAGCAAATCTGCCTCCGGAACAGACGCAGACGGAGGTTTCCAATGATCTGATTGTTTCTTCGGGCACCCTTTCTTCCAGTGCCCCTTTTCCCTACAAATCACACATTGATCTTTCCTCAGTGAAATTCTATTTCCCAAATTCCCTCCTACTCTATGTCTGCTTCCACGTCCTTGTCCTTTCGGAAAACCCCTTCCCTGAGAGGAAGTTTGTGCCTGGGCAAATGCAGCTGCCAAAATTGCAGCATTTTGCCTCTTATCTTTCAGTTTCTCCTTTTGTTTTTCCTTTCTCTCTGCTTCTTCCCTGTTACTGTACACCTTCTATGCAATTTCTATTAACTGTGATCTTGACATCCCCGACATACCATCTACTTTCTGAAGCTCTCTCCTTATATCTGGTGCTGATTGTCCTACAAATAATATAGTAAAAGTCATCTTGTTCTCTTCGTCCTCGGGATCCAAGTCTGTCCATTTTCGTGCGGTTTCACATAACTGCTCGTAAAATGCAGAGGGATCCTCATTCTTACCCTGCACGACTTGATATAGTTTTGCAATATTTTGGGGCCTAGGTACTCCGTGCTTTACCCCATATAATATTAACTGTTGGTACTGTTTAGTCATTAACCTGCCCATCCCTGTATTTTGATCCCAATCCGGTTCTTGGGCCGGCATAAAACAGTCTGGTCCATCTCTAGCATTTTGTCTTTCATTTTCCTCTCGAGCTTTGTCCAATACCAGTCTCTTCTCCTCAGGTGCAAGCAAAGTATTTAAAAGCACCTGTAAATCCTGCCAGTCTGGATTATGATTCTCAATTATCATTTTAAAGGATCGATACATCTTTTCTGGATTTTCTCGGTACGACCCAGCAGACTCCTTCCAATTCATTAAATCTGTGGTTGAAAAAGAGACCTTCACATATACAGGCATTCCTTCTGGTCCTACTGCTGGGCAAAGCACTCCAGAGGTGGCCTCCCCAGTGCTGAGCACAGGGCAAGGAACACCTGCCTCGACCTGCCGGTCACGCTCTGACTAATGCAGCCTGGCGTGCTGGCGGCCGCCTGTGCCACAAGGGCACGTTGCTGACTCTTGGCCGCTTGCTCTCCCCCAGCACCCCCAGGTCATTCTCTGCTGAGCTGCTTTCCCGCCGCTTGGCCCCTAGCCTCTAATGGTGCAAGGAGTTCCTGTGTCCCAGGGGCAAGAACAAGTCCTTGCCCTTGACAGCCAACTCTTTCTGCGCTTCCACAACAAGCAGCTTAGCTTTGCCAATTACAATATTGCTTACACACCATTTTACTACTCCGCATGCTCAGGGGAGGGGTCTTTACCCAGGCACGGGCCTTTTTGGCCTATGGGCATGATGCAAAGGCACCCTGAAGGAGGTGGATAGGCAGCAAAGTATTGCCTGGTGAGGGCAAATAACCTGGGCTTGCTTTCTCGAAGAATACAGAGCATTAAGGCTTTTCCTGAGTCCTCACTTTTCCTCCCCTTTCACTGTCCTCATGCCTGAGCCTAGCAAAAGCTTGAACTGTGCTTAGAGTCATCCATGGGGGGCTGATGGCTACAGCAGTGTCAGCGCTTGGAGAGGAATCATCTACTAAGACATACCTGCAGATGGGCCTGGGCTCCCTGCTCTCACCCTCCTGCCTCCCTAGCAGGGAGACGCCTCAAAGGGTTGCATCTTAATGCGCCGGAAAGACACAAAAGCAATTGAAAAACACTGTTGTGAGCACAAAGCTCTGTCACTGACATGGGTGAGGAAACAAACTCTGCTCTATTTACAAAGCAAAGCAAAGATTCCTTTTGCAATTAAAAAAATAATGTAATGCCAAGCCTATATTCCCTGGGAGGCCCAGGCATTACCACAGTCACAGGCAGGGAACCAGGGTCCTTTCTGGTTTTAAAATCCAGCATGTTTCATCCAGGGGCCACACATCCCCCACAGAGGCACCCATCCCTCCGGCACCAGGAGATCATGGGCTGGGTGCCCAAGGACAGACGCCCACCCGGCCGGCTGTGGCACCCCCCACCACCAGAGGCCTGCACCCTGTGTCCATGGCCCCTCGGAGGCTCTGGCGTAGCCTAAGGAGAGTGGGGAGAGCAGCGAGGTGGGCTTTGCATCATGGAGGAAATGCAGTTTCTGCTGGGGACCCTCCTGGGCACACAGTCAGCCCTTGCCCTGCCCCGGATGCAGTTGACTCTGGGGGGGCCCTCGTGGGGCCTGTGGAGCACAACTGCAGCCTGCCCTTCCTGAGAGCGGGCAAGGCACTCCCTGTCCGCAAAGTCACCCCCTTGGCCAAGCAACCTGTGGCTCCGGCATCCTCTTTCCCTTTCCGACACGAAGCTCCTGCTGGCCCAGCCCTGCTAGGGGGCTGGATGCCTGGGGCTTCCCCCACGCCCAGGCGGGACAGGCAGAGGAGCTGGGGACAGGCAGCGCCCAGTGCAGGCAGTGCTGCCCTCACGCGACATGGCCGCCACCACCAGCCTCCCACAGCAGGGAAGCCGCCGGCTGCCCTCCCCTAAGATGGCGGCCAATGCCCCACCCCACTGGGTGCTGACAGCCCCGCCCCTGTCGCCATGGGGACGGCCCAGCCCAAGGCAGAGCCGCCATGTTGGCTGCGCCCTGCAGCTGCTGAGGGGCAGGGAGAGAGCTGGAGGCAGGGCGGGCCAGGGCCGGGGGCCGGGCTGAAGGGGTGGGGGATGTTTGGGGCCAGAGACCCTCCAGGACCCCACACACCACCCAGAACGCCCCGCCACCCCAGGGCACCTGAGAAACCCCCTCAGGCTCCCACACACCCTCACTGCTCCCCCCAGTTTGCTGCCCTGGGCCTAAGGGTATGATTTTTTGTGTTATAAGGAGGACAGCTCAGTTAGCGATACTTGGACCTTGAATTCTTTTGCCAAATTGGCAATTCATACCTAGAAAGGAAACATTTTGATTTAATGTTTAGTTAGGGCTTTAGCTGTTCTAGGATGTCCTTGATTAAAGAATGCTTCTTCTCAGAAAATAGAGATAGAGGTTACCCTGATCTTCCTACCACAGGCTTTGGGATATCCAGTGCACCGTGACAGTGGGAGGCCAGGTCCATCGTGGGGAAAGGCGGTGCCGCAGCAGGGTGAGAGGGTCAGAGCGGGGAAGCACCGAAACAGCACGGTACTGCTGGAGCTCTGGTTTGGTGGCCACTTCTGCTCCAGGACTCACCCACACAGTGTCCATTAGGCAGCTGTGTACTGTTTTCCTGCTTGTTTGTGTGCTGAAACATTTTGCTTAGAACGGAGGATTTCGAGTTCTTTATTTACTACTAAGGGTTTCTCCTAGCGAGATTATGACTTAGTACTTCATTGCATAGTGCTCAGAGCTCACACTTTATCATTCAGGGTCTAAAATTTCAGCCACTGATTAGAGGTCAAGGTTTAAAATGTGACAACCCATAAACATGAAACCATGGATGTTTGAGACTGTTGGAGGCTTTTTCCACTGCCCTGGAGACAGCTAGGGTCCCTCCAGGGCGGTAGGAGGGCCCAGATGCCCTCCTGATGCTCCCTGAGCTGCTCTCGGCACCCCAGCAGTGTTTCGGAGCACTCTGGGGACACTGGGGTTTTCCATACCCATGGCTCCCACTGTCCCAGTACTGGGTGGGGGATGTTTCCCATCTCTGGTGGGATCAGGCAGGGTTTTACAGGAAGGCTGGGACTGTCCCTGTTGGCAGTGGTGCAGGGCAGACCCACGCTGGGTGCAGGCCCACAGTGCTGTGTGCTGGGCAGCTGGAGAAAGCAGAGGGGGTTGGCCTGAGCAGTGCAATGTGGGGCAGGTCTGGGGTGACAGGAGGGATGCGGGGGCTGTGGTGGCTCTCAGTAGCAGTGCCTTTGTCTGGGGCTGGGAAGGCAGCAACCTGGAGCAGAGGATCACTGGGACCACAAAGGACCACTGAGAGGAGGGGAAGCAGTGGGAGAGGAGGGTCATGAGAAGCATGAGTTTTAACAAGCTTTTCCTTTTCTAGTCTCCTATAGGCTTGCCCAGTGGACATGCAATTCCCTCGCCGTGAAGACTGGATTGCTGCAGCAGGGTGGTTCTGCTTCCAGATCCCTCCATCTTCAGGTCCTCTGTGGCATGCCCTTCTCGCTAGTGTCTCAGCTGCTCGTGCCACGGTAGAAGCTGGGCAGTCAGGCCAGATTGAGGCCAGAGCAGTTTGGCCAGAATATTTCCGTAATGTCCATTGGACACTGCAGACCTTGGGAATGGAAAGAGAGCATGGGTCACTCCTGCTTGGGGAGGCACACTGGGATCTCCTCCGTGGTCTCAGCTTGCCTCACATGGAAACAGTGCTGTGTGTAGTGGTGGAAGAGGTGCCTGTCCCAAGGAGAGTCATGAGACAGGCTGTTTCCCTAAGCCTATTGTCCTGTTCTCCTGTGGCAGCATCATTGGAAAGCTTTGTGTATTTGTTTGGCCAGTAGCCCCACTACACTGCACAAATCAAAGAGCGGATCTGTTGTGTGGCACCCAAGGGAGTCTTAACAGTGTGAGCAGTGCTTGTGAGTGAGGAGAAGTGTGAAGCCAGATGAAGTGAGTAGAGAGAGGGATTTGGAGAGACACGGTTGGGCTGTGGATTGCAGTGGATTGCGAAGAAAGGCGGCCTTGCACACTGGTTGGAGAAAGAGTTGGGGAGCAGACAAAAAGCCAAGGTTAGTAAGCATCTGGACAGTTTCCTGGTGCTGTATCTTTTCAGTTGCTTCACGTACTATGGTGGTGAGCTGGACAGCATTGAACTGGACTTTCTGCCTGTCCTATGATGAGATTAAGCTACATGAAACCTGTCCTCCAGGGATATTTGCTTTTTGGCACTCACATTACTGACATGCATGGCTTCCCAAGGACCGTTCTGGGTGGGTCCTGGTGCACGAGCAGTGATTGCTGAGTTGTGTGCTGGGCCGACACTACTGCTGAGAGAGCTGGGTTTGGCTTCTCAGAGGTAAGAAGTGGGGTCTGAGTGGGAAGGTGTTCAGGAAGTCCCTCAGAGGGTCCTTTGCTTCATCAGGAATGTGTACAACCCTGTAGTCTCTGTCTGCACACAGCAGCCACTGCCTTCTCAGATGTGACCTGAGTTAACAAAAGCCGTTGTTAATGCTAGTGTGTGCTAGCAGCCTTGCACAGATTCAGCAGCCTTTCAGCCTCCTGAATTTATTAATTCTCATGCATTCCATGTCACTACTCATCGCTGCAGCTAACCAGTCTCTGGGTGACTGTGGCCCATTGCCTCTCAGCACATGCTTTCCCTCTCTTTGGCCTGCTGTATTCTGCTTCCTGCTTTTCCATCCACACCCTCAGGTACCTAGAGAGCCCATTCGCAGAATCACAGAATCCCTGGAGTTGGAAAGGACCCCTGGAGATCATCTAGTCCAATCCTCCCGCTCAAAACAGAGACCCATAGAATAGGTTGCTCTCAACTGTGTCTACTTGGGGTTGGAACGTCTCCAGCAATGGAGACTCCACAACCTCTCTGGGCAACCTGTTCCAGTGCTCAGACAAAGTTCTTTCTTATGTCTAAACAGAATTACTTGTATTTCAGGTTGTGTCCATTTCCTCTTGTCCTGTCACTAGCTATCACTGAGAAGAGTCCAGCCCCATCTTCCTTACTATCCCTGCATCAGATATTTATACATATGGATAAGGTACCCCCCCACCCCGCCCAAGCCTTCTCTTCTCCAGGCTAAGCAATTCCAGCTCTCTCAGCCTTTCCTTATATGTCAGATGCTCCAGTCCCTTCATCATCTGTGTAGCCTTTTGCTGGACTCACCCCAGTAGGCCCACGTCTTTCTTGTACTGGGGAGCCCAGACCTGGACATGGCAGTCCTACGAGGTCTGAGCAGAGGGGAAGGATCACCTCCCTTGACCTGCTGGCAACGTTGGCCTTCCTTGCTGCAACAGCACATTGCATTGCATACACTAATACAGAACGGTCTTCTATGAAATCCCTTCCTCTCGGATTACAGGTTACAGCTGTCATACCATTAATATCACTCAGAGTGGACATGACTGCTGATATTCACTTTGGTGTTATTTTCATTATATTTACTTGTAACCATGAGCATAAGCATTTTTACCTTGTTATGATTATCATAACTGATAAAGCCATACGTACAAGTGCAATTAACCATTCAACAGGGTGCCTTAAAAGATACAGAGCAGTAATTCCCTTAAGGATCCATCCCTTAAAAACTGACCCCAAATATCTCCCCGTAACAGGCAGACAACGGTGGGATGTTTCCCTTTCCACATATCATTAATCTATTTGCCAGGACATTCTCTTTTACTGTGAGTAAAATTATACTTACAACTTACCTTTTCCAGGACACGGGTAACATCCTACCTTGTCACATCACCTAATTTAGCTCAGATACATAAACAGTGCTATTTCCTGTCATTACTGCAAGAGGTAGTGTGCGATTATGATGTTCAAACCAGTTCCATCCCTCTTGCTGTTGACAGCAACAACTTCATCTGACTCACAATTTTTGCCTGGCCTACCCCTGTTCTTAGCCTTCTTGTCTTCTTGGAGGATGTTTCACACACTAGCAGTTGTCTCCGAAGTCTGGGCCAAGGTTATGCGGCTGCGCCACATCAGAGCTGGGCTTCAGATCCTTCAAATGCAGGCAGCTAAACAGGCAGGAGGAGAGAGTGGTGGAGAGAAAAAGCAGAGGGGAACTGTACAGAGTTGTCTATAGGCCTGACAGAAGTCCCTGCTTCCAGTCTGAGTCTCCACTCCTTCACATTGCACCATCATTCTAGGATCTTTGGCTACAGTCACCCACAAAATAACAACTTGCTATGGCTCTCTGTATTGTTAGAGTGCATAGTTAGACGCAGCTAACTAGACAGAGGTTTTATTACAGGTGAGCTAGCTAACCACAAATAATCTTATTGGAGGAATTACTGGTTATTCCAGTTAGAGCAAAGTAAAGTTCCAAGCAAGCAAAAACCTGACACGCCTGGCCTGCAAAGTTAGCTTAATACAGGGCCTGTGGCCCTGCTAGCAATGGCAAGGCCATATTCACTGGCCTACTGGTTGTTGTTCCCCTTCTCCTTTGGTAGTCCAGGAATCACAGGTCCAGCAAGGATGTTGTAAACTGTCCTATTGCTCAAGGCTCCCAATCAGGAGCAAACAGAGCATCTTCTTGGAGGCATTGGTTTTCTCCTATCATCTGGTTTGCCTCGTGATGACTCATTAAGGTCTTGAGGTAGCCTGTAGTTCTTCTGGGCAGTGTAGGGTCATTACCTGATTTGCTACATGTCTGTCATTAACACAAAAACTAATACAACAGCTAAAATCCTTGCTGTAGGATGTAGAGCCAAGTTAAAAATGCTGGCAATTGCAGGAACCCTCTCTGAGTCCAACAGAGCGAGCCATACACAGCACATCCTAGAGCTCAAGGCCAGCAACTGCTACCGCCCAAGTTCTCCTGGCAGTATCTCAACTGTGGGCATCTCAACTCCTCAGACTTGCCTCAGTTTCCACTGTGGCATTGTAGCTTGGTCAGTTATTGGCTGTTGATGGAGCTGTATTAAAATCTGTCGTCTCACAAAAGATGATAACGCGCAAGCCACAAGCTTGTCCCACCCTTTGTTTCTGAGGGATAATGATTTGCTGTGGGTGGGAAGGAGGGGGAGTTAAAACTAAATAGCCTGTGGAGGTATCTTTAAGAAATTTTGTGTGTCCTTATTTTTGGTGCAGCTGTGCTCTGCCCCTTCTTCAATTAAGGCACAAGCAAGAAGATCCAGTTGCTGTAATGCTTGTACCCCTTCCCCCCTTCGTTAATATTAATGACCACTGTGCCACTTGGGCAGATGACACTGCCTACTGAAAACTACAGACTTCTAGACTGGATTACCACTGGACTAGAACAGCCAGCTGGACTATTCAAGCCTCAAAGATTGTCACAATCCCACCTGCTGCATAACCTTCTCACAGCTGGAGGATTTCTGTCACAAAGGGGACATGGTTCCTGTGCTACTGCTACCCCTTTTTCCTTCACTATTGTTTTGTAGCAGTCCTGCTCCCACAGAATCAGCCGCTCTTGAAATCCTTATCGCAAAAGACTTTCCTTGCACTCAGAATTCTAATGCAGGAACTTCTTTTTAAAGAAGTTTCTTTCAATGTGGTTCAAACATCAGCATATTCCTTGCCCCAAGTCCTTTACTGTTTCTCTGAACAGTGTTTTAAATTGTCACTGACTAGGAGGAGCTTTTATTTCACTCGAGACCTTAAGCTTGCTTTCTGTTACCTATCAATTTCTCTGTTTCTCCGACCACCATTCCCAAGTAATTAACCTGGGGTTGCACTAACAGGGCTTTGTTCAAATTGATCTCTTAATTTTAAAACTCAGATACTTCTCCCCCATACTACTTCTTCTGTGCCTCCGGTCACTAGAATATCATCTAAAGAATACCTTGGTTTCTTATAGCCCTTAAAACACAGTCTTTTGTAAATGCACAAAATCACACACAAATATATATATACATGTGTCTATACCGGCATGCACTTTATATTATCTATACAGACCTTACCTTATGTGATGGTGTTCCATTAATCATGGTCTGTATTCACAGCAGTATTAAGAAGAAACCTTGAGGTTTCTATATTTCGGGTCACTTTTCCAAAGCTTTTACTGTGAGTAATAATGGAACCACTTCTGGGATATTTTGGTTACATTTCTGTGTTACTTAAGCCTGAACTTAATTGTGCCAGCCACAGCCTGCACCTCATAGATACTTTTTTTTTTAATATATCGATGGATGTGTTAGTGTCCAGTAGGCGCCAGGGGGCTCTTCATTTCTTGACCACCCAGCAAAGTTTTCAAATTAATACTTACAGGGTCATTTAAATTTAGTTTTAAACGACTAATATTCTTAAGTTTACAAATTGACCACTATTCCATTTTGAGTATGAACACTGATGACTAAATTGTCTTTAGTAAATGACACAGAGCACAAGCGCTCGTCAGTTTAGCTAGTTCATTTCCATTTAACTCCTAATTTAAAACTCCTAATTGGAAAGTGCCATGCTCCAGTCCACGGCAGTGCTTCTTTTTCATGGTCTGAGATCTGGAGGCTGTGGAGGGAGCAGAGCTCCTGGAGTTGGGGTAATGGCCTGCATCTACAGGGTGAGCTGGGGAGTGTTGGGGTCATATCGAGGCATGTACTAGCAGGGCAGTACAGATTTGGGCACAGTGCCTGAGGCCACGGGCTGTATGTGTTTTCAGAGGGGTTCTGGCTTGGCTGTTTTCCCCTGCCCAAGGGCATGAATCAATCAGTGGGAGGGAGCTGCACTGCTGGGAAGGAAACAAAGTAGGACTGTATGCAACGTCTTGCAGGAAAGGGCAGTTTTACAGTCCTGCACTTGCCTGTTTTCCCACTAAAAGCACCTAGGAAGCACCCCGAGCACGTCAGAGACATCAGCTGTGGTCCACTGGACAAGTTCCAGAGGGATTCCTGGGTTTGGGGTGTTTGGCTGAAAGACAGGTGAATGCAGGTACCGGTGGGTCTGCTGTGCTTTTCGAGGCAAACATGGCATGGTGTGAGGGGCTGGGGATTTCTGCAGCAAAGGTGGCTGCCCGGGGATGAAGGTGGAGGGCAAGAGCATGGGGATATAGAGTGGGACTTCTCAGGGGAGCCAAAGGAGCAAGGAGGTTAATATATATGGGGGCGGGGCCGGGGGGGTGGGGGAGATGAAGAGGATGAGGACTGTGGTGGTGGTCAAGGATCACCTGGCAGCCTTCAGTGCAGCCCAACTAGGTATGGTGTTACTCTCAAGAGCATGATTCTGTACATCTCAGACGGTACTGGCCATCTTTACTACCTCTGTGTGTATGACGCAAGAGAATTTGTCTTACTTGCAGAGTCCAGGGGTGAGGGTTACTTTCCTAGAATCTGTTCAAGTCTGTTATAGAGAGGGTGGTCTTTAGTAACCCAGAGACCCAGAAGCAGCGACAAAAGGCGCGCTTGAGCAGAGGAATAAAAATGGGACGATGCGGGCGGGATGGGGGTGCATCGCAGAGGAGACAAAGAAGAGGCTCTAGGCTGCAGAGGCCAAAGAGGGAGCCACAGGACAAAGTTCAAAGGGCCAGAGACGCGGCAGCCACGGAAGGTCCGAGTGGCAGGTCCACATCGAGCGACGGACAGCCACCTGGGAAGAACTGCGCGAGGCTAAATGCAGGGCGGCGGGCTCGTGCCCGGGGCGAGGGACCAGGTGGTGGTGGCGCTCCAAGTACTCACCGCTCTGTGGTGGACTGGAGCTGCCCCAGCCGCAGGTGGCAAAGCTCCTCCTGTCCCATGTTTGAGCAGGCACTTACTTTAGTGGGGGTGAAAGCGCTCCTGCGGCTCTGCCTCTGCCTAGTCTGGGCTCAACTTGCCGGGGAGGCAAACCACAAGCAGCAGGGCGGAGGTGAGGGCAAGCGTGTGAGCCTCGGCCATGCCAGGGCGGCGGGCAGCGCACTGCCGGGGGCCTCGGAGGAGAGGGGCCGTGAGGGCAGGGCTGGGGGGCTGCGGGGGCAGGGCTGGAGGCGTGGAGCTCCGCGCGCCAGGACAACAGCGACATCGGTGCCGCGCAGAAAGGCTTCCCCGGGGGACTCGGTACCTAGCAGAAAGGCTTCCCCCGGGGAACTCGGTGCCGTGCAGAAAGGCTTCCCCGGGGCACTCGGTGCCAAGCAGAAAGGCTTCCCCCGGGGGACTCGGTACCTAGCAGAAAGGCTTCCCCCGGGGAACTCGGTACCTAGCAGAAAGGCTTCCCCCGGGGAACTCGGTGCCAAGCAGAAAGGGTTCTCCCGGGGGGCACTCGGTAGCTCACACAAAGGGTTCCCCCGGGGGACTGGGTACCAAGCAGAAAGGCTTCTCCCGGGGGACTCGGTGCCAAGCAGAAAGGCTTCCCCCGGGACATTCGGGAGCTCACACAAAGGCTTCCCCCGGGGAGCCTCGGTACGTCCCAGGAAGGCTTCCCAGGAAGGCTTCCCCTGGGCACCTCGGAATGCCACAGCAGAATTCCCCCCGGGGACCTGGCAGCGCTCAGACTCCTGAATGCTCAGAAAGCATTCACCCCAGGACAGCCTGTGCTTCGGAAAAGTGTGACCTCCCGTAAAAGACCCCGTCCTTCTGCGCATGGTGCCTCTGGCCAGGCCGCTTCCACCTGCTTGCTGTCCTGTGCCTGCGTGTGCTCGGACAAGGCCCGGCAGGTCTGGCCCTGCTGGTACCAGCTGCTGGAGAATGCACTGCCCGCCAGTCTGAACAGCCTCTAGCACTGGTGGCTGTGTTGCAGTCCAGCACATTCAAGGCGCATGTCACTGCGGTTAGGCTTTGCCAACCCATGAAGGCTAGCCCACCCGCAAAGCTCCACTGAAGCTGAGGGATTTGTTCTGGCTTCAGGTTTGATAGCAGAGGAACAGTGTTGGGAAGCTACACGTTCAGTGTCACGACCTACAGCGGGAATGACCAAGGAGCACAGTGTCTGTATTAGCCCCACTGCTCCGACCCCTCTCAAGGATATGCTACTTTTGAAGCCTGGGCACAGCACTGCCCGTTACAAGGAGCCCCTACATTCCCACAGAAGATGCGATTGCAGCTGGGACTGTCCTGACTTCTTGAAGTGGAGGCTCGTGGGTGTCTCAAGAGAGACATCAGCTGATACCAGGGGAAGATATCCACTATGTATCCAGCTGATGGGAATGGCTCTCCAGAAGTACCCAGCTCTCTCCCCTGACTACAGGCTTTGACAGAGAAAGTGACCTTTTAGACCCCCAGGCTGGCCTTTCTCTGGCCAGATGCCTACAAGGAGCTGAAATGAAGGCCCCAATTAAACACGAGTGGTGCAAGATGCCTCTTTCATCCCTGCGCATAGTCCTCAGAGCTCACCCACCTCCTGCTGCAGTGCCATCCCGATCTTTCCCTCCTCCAAGCAGAGCACCCCCTGGGACTGATGGCAAAAGGCAATCTCGCCACAGTTGTCCTGTTCCCCCTTTGGGGATTTACAGACCACCCAAAGAGGCAGGTTATCCTCCTAATGTCTTTGTGTGCACCTGTGCCTCCCTCTCAACAGCTGCCAGCATTTTCTATGCACTGCTGTTTTCATGTCTTTACGGCCCAATTCACAGCACTCCATGTGCTGTCCGAAAAGCAGATTCGTTGCCCGATGTGCAATAAGCCAAGAATTACACACATTTACATACAATTATAATATTGCTTGCACACCATTTTACTACTATGCATGCTCAGGGGAGGGGTCGTCACCTGAGCGCGGGTCTTTTTGGCCTACGGGTATGATTTTTTTGTGTTATAATGAGGACAGTTCAGTTAGGCATACATGGACCTTGAATTCTTTTGCCAAATTGGCAATACACACCTAGAAAGAAAACATTTTGATTTAATGTTTCATTAGGACTTTAGCAGTTCTAGGATGTCCTTGATTAAAGAATGCTTCTTCTCAGAAAATAGAGTTAGAGGTTACCGTGATCTTCCTACCGCAGGCTTTGGGGTATCCAGTGCACCGTGACAGTGGGAGGCCGGGTCCATCGTGGGGAAAGGCGGTGCCCCAGCGGGGTGAGAGGGTCAGAGCGGGGAAGCACTGAAACAGCGCGGTACTGCTGGAGCTCTGGTTTGGTGGCCACTTCTGCCCCAGCACTCACACAAACAGTGTCCATCAGGCAGCTGCACTCAAGGTGCCCACTGTCCATGTTGCCACTTTCTCCTCTGGTGAGCAAACAAGCCTGCCACACCGCTTAGCAGGCTAGTGCCGGCGCTTGGCTGAGCACACTGCCTATGCACGCTGCAGAGTGCTGAGTGCTCTAGAGCTGCCGAGGACGCTTGCTGTGGCCTGCTGGCAGATTGGAGATAGTGAGGCGCACATTCTCAGCTCTGAGGTGTAATTCCCATGTTCAAACCATTCCCCCAGGTTCCCCTGGTATCTCAAGGGAGTCTCATCCAAGACGCCGTTCCCAGATGTCAGCACCCCCATTCACAGGTACGTGATTATGCCAAGATGGCTGTCTACAAAGTCCTTGCAATCATACAGAAGCAGTTAGAAGAAGAAACTAATCAAAAGGCAGATGCTTTGTGGGGCAGGCCAGAGGAAGACGACACAGGATCGTAGATTCCATCTTAGGTCGGTGCCGTCAGCGCCTGACTGCCTTGCCTTCAGACCCACATTTTGCAAGGTGTGTGGCAGAAAAGCGGACACCGTCTGGAAAGGAGGCCTCTCCTGCTCGGGGCACACTCAGGCCACAGGGAAGGAAAATACCTGTGAGAAAGTTAGAAAAGATTCAGCCAAGAACCATCTTGCCACCTATCAACATCCCTGGAATGGCCGTTTACTCAGAGAAAGAAACACAAAGTGAAAAGGAAGTGCTTTGTAATTTCCTCCCCTCTGAACTATGGAAATATGGACATCTCTGTGGCTGTCCAGGGACCTGCAAAGAGCCTGAGAGAGCCTGGAACACTGTGTAACTGCCTTGCCAGGTCACTGCATTCGGGTAACTTTTACGGTGTGCAAAGAGCTCTGCACCACAGCGTTCAGAGCCCTGCCCTGAGCTTCTGACTGACTGAAAGCCAAGTGTCCCAACATCATCTCCTGCAGCGCTTGTCGCGCTGCTGCCAGATGCCCTGGCAGGGCGCCCGGGAGGGCGTGTGTGTGGTGTCCCTGCAGCCCCTCGGTGACATGGCCTGAGGTCACAGAGGGGGGTCCCACCTCACAGCCGCAGCTCCCCTCTTCCCACGGTGCCCCCAGCCTCTCCCCACTTGTCCCAGCAAGGCCGGGGGAGCCCAGGCACTGCCGCTGCTCTTGCCCCTGCGCTGCTGGGCAGGAGCCGCTGTGCTGGGAGCCAGAGCAGGCAGTGCGACAGCACCGGGGGTGGTCTGCTGAGGTGCAGAGGAGCAGGCCGGAGGGCAGCAGTTGCTGTGCCACCCTCCTGCTGACTTGGCCGCTCAGGTTTTCTCCCTTCTCGGAGGGCTGTTTCTTGCCTCAGGACTGCTTCCAGCTGTCCTCCTCTGTGCCAGAGGCAGGATCCTGTGGGAAGAAAGAGAGAGCCTGCAGGAAGGGGAGCTGGAGATGAGGAGAAAGGTAAGAGGCAGAAAAATCACCCTTGATTTAGGAGTGCACGCGTGGGCCTTTGGAGAGCTCCAGCCACAAGCAGCGCTTTATAAACCAGTGGAGAAGCTTAGCAGTGGGAAACAGAGCAAGGTGCAGCTGCTGTGTGGAGAAGGTGTCCCCTACATAGTACACCAACCTGAAGAAGGCGACTCAGGACAAACTGAAATCACCATCAGCTGTCATTCCTGAGGAAGTCCCTAGAGAATGTGAGAGGTGGCTGCAAGCGCTGGGTGTACTACAAGGCCTGCGAGCACTGCCAAGGCACAACCACTGATATGGCCGAGTGTGTTCAGCATGCCCTGCCCCCAAACAGGAAATCTTTCCATAGAGCTGTAGGGTTTGGATTGCTGTGCTGGAGCCTCACACGCGTACCTGTGTTCTTTTGCCCCGGGGGGCTGCTCAGGAGAGGAAGGAGAAAGAGCTGCTGCTTCTGCTGCGACTCAAGGAGGACATGGAGCAGGAAGCGAGAGCTGAGGAAGTGCAGAAGCAAAGGAGACAAGAGAAAGCCCGAAAGGCACGTGAAGGAGCATTCTTTTCAGCTTGTAGGTGGCAGAGAAGAGAGCGACTACTGACAAAAATCCGCAGGGTGTCTAAAAGAGGCGCCAAGTGTGCTTTGGAGCCCTGAGATGCCCCTTAGAGCTGACCGCACCTGGGAAGGCTGCAGGGGCTGGAGGGCCAAAGTGGGGCAGGTTGGTGGCGGGAGCTGCACAGGTTTGTTGTGCTCCAAAGGGGAGGGTGAGAAAGAGACAGCTAGGGAGATGCTTGTGTCCCTCCCAAAGTGGCCTAAACTAGGAGAGGAACTGTGGGCCTTTCCAGACGGGTACTGTAACTATGCCTCTTCAGACCGTGTGTCTTGTTCCCTGGCAGCTCAGTGGGGCAGGAGGCCTCGGCGTTTCAACCTGCGGTCAGACGATGCTGTTCAGGGCAGCTCAGTCGGCACATGGCCATTGGATTTCTGTACATCCTTTTTGGTTCTTTTCTTTTTGTTTGTTTGTTTGTTTGTTTTTCCTTGCAAGTGGATTCAACAAGGGATTGCTCCCAAGACAAACAAAGACACGGCAGGAAATGTGTTGAGGCTTGGGGTGGCAGTTTCTGTCTCAGACAGAAAAGAGTGCCCATAAACGTGTGCAGGATGCTTGATGGAGCATCTCTAGGCAAAAGAACCCTCAGGGTAATCTACTCTTCGCTGCTTTTCTTCAATATTGTAGAAGCGACTCTTGCTGGAGAAAAAAATGGCCTATCACCTCAAAAAGGGGCAAGACCTTCTTTCCTCCAGTGCAGAGGCGGACGTTCCTGGGAAATATTTGGGCAAGTTGCTGTCTCGGGACCCACTGCCTGAAGCCAGAGGTACTTGTAATGCAACTGTTTTGTGGCAGTAGTTCTTGCTCCTCTCTCCCAGGTCAGCAGAGACGCCTGCTCTCGCTTCCAAAGCTTTAGCCTCTGGAGGCATGGAGTGAGTTGCGAGCGGTTGGGGCTGCCGCTCTTTTTAGGGCTTTGAGAGATTCTCGGGGCAGGCTGGGTGAACGAAAGCCAGCCCACAGAGCTGTCTTGGGGCTTCTTACCCTCGCGCTTTGCGAAAGTGCTCATGCCAAGTGTACGTGACACGCAGTTTGCACGCTCTCTGGTTCACGGGTATGAATTTCCTGCACTTTCCCACACACGCAAAGCCTGCCCTGCCCCACCCGCAAAGAGGCAAAGCCAAGCCTGGAAGTCAGCTCTTTTCCTACGGACCATCTGTAGGCTGAGCACAGGTCTCTGCTATGGTGGTGGTATGGTGGCTAACCATGGGATTTGGTGTAGCAGTCCCCGACTCTGCTCAGCGCTGAGTCAGAGCTCCTGCCCTGGGAAGGTGTGGGCAAGCTTGAGCAGATCTCTTTGAGCCTGGCTGCAGCAGAGCCAGCTCTCCAGCTGCCACGGCCCCCGCCCCGTGGCAGTGGCACATTGCATGGCCCTGGCCTTGGGCTTGGGCAGCTAGGGATGAGTTCCCCCTTAGCAGTGCCATATCTTAGCCTTAGGCAGAGAGGATGTGCTTTCCCTGCTGAGGGACAGCAGAAGAGGCTAGCGTCCTTCTCGCCGATGATTTCCAAAGTGACACTCCAAGAACGTTCAAGACGCAGAGGTTAATGCTGTGGTCGTTCAGTGTTGCCTGAGAGGATGAGCATTTGGTTGCCGCTCCCTTTGTGTGCTTCTACGTACAGCATTGGCTGTGGCAGCACCTAGCATGGGACAGGACTGGGCCTTCAAGGAGAGCCCACCCAATTCAAAACCCTACAAGAGGCAAGCTGCAGGGGCTCAGCCATCCTGCTTGCCCTGGGTGCAAGGCCCATGCAGGGAAAGGCAGTGGTCTTGCAGTCCCAGGAGAAACCTCTTGCTTAGCCCCATGGCCAAGGGCTTTTGCTTGGAAAAGGTTTACAAACTGAAGCGTGATTGCTTTCTCCCCATAGGAGCTAACCAGGCTCGTCAGTCTTCAGCTGATGGAGAGAACTGCACCAAGGTTTCCCTTAGAGTCACAGTCTGCCAGAAGGGCTCTGCGACGACGCATGCTGCCACAAGCAAAAGTGCCTCTGCTCAGGTACGCAGGCTCTGCACAGAAGCTCTCCCAGGGAGAGCCAGGAGTCAGAGCTGGGTGCCTGCAGGGCGCCACGGCTCCTGAACTGCAGGGCTGTGGTGCCAGGCACTCCCGAGAGAGTGCTGCCACGCACTGCCTCTCTTGCCTTGTGAGCAGCACCTGGTCACTGAGGAGATGTTGTCTTGCTGGGCTGTGATGTGTCTTCTTTGCACAAAGGCTGTCAGAGAGCCAGCAATGGCTGCTTTCCAGAGTCTCTCTCTCCCTCTGCCTCTGCCTCTGCCTCTGCTTCTCTCTGACACAATGCACTGGCAGCTGCTGAAGCACAGGGGTACCCAGGTGCGTTTGGTGGCCACTTCTGCCCCAGGACTCACACCCGCAGTGTCCATCAGGCAGCTGCACTCAAGGTACCCACTGTCCATGTTGCCACTTTCTCCTCTGGTGGGCAAACAAGCCTGCCACACCGCTTAGCAGAGTGCTGAGTGCTCTAGAGCTGCCGAGGACGCTTGCTGTGGCCTGCTGCCAGGCTGGAGATAGTGAGGTGCACGTTCTCAGCTCTGCGGTGTAATTCCAGCGGCGGCAGCAGCCAGCAGCCTGGGAGAGCTCAGCCTTGCTGTGAGCAGGGCATCAGGGCTAGGATTGTCACAGCAGACCAGAGAGGTTAGGAGACGGGCAGAGCTCTAGAGGTACAAGCAGTGGTCCGTGTTCAGATTTCTGCTCTAGCTGGCACCCAGAGGGCTTTGAGGGCCCACCGGGCAAGTGATGGAGCAGCTGTGCTGGCGAGATTTGTGTGCTGGCCCCTGGCAAGGTGTTTTTGAATGTGAGAGACAAGCAGCTCCCATTCAAAACCGAAAGCAGCTCTCGTGCTGCTTTGCCCTTTGAAGATGAGAGCACCACTCAGCTCCTGCAGAGCAATGGCAAGGGTCCCCACCAGTCCTGCATGGAGACTTCTTGCCCTGAAGGGCGGGGCACTTCAGACTCATGGTCCATCTTCACAGCATCTGCTGAGAAATCTCTCAAACCAGGAACTGCCCTGCCCTGGACTCCCCTACTGAACTACCAAATGGGCTCTGGCCTTCCTCACCCAGGCAGGGACACCTGTTTCCACCTCCTGCTGAGACCAGTCCACAAGACAGAGCTTTGGCTTGTTTGGGAGCCAGCCGTGCCCGTGCATGGCACAACACCCTGGCCAGGGAACACCTACCTGCTTGTGTGTGGGCTTGTGGGGGTGTGCGCACGCGTGTGTGTGCATGCGTGTACGGGCGGGGGGCGAAGGGGTCTTTTATTTTGCACATCTCCACATGTGCCAGTCCTGGGGGCTAACTTAACACTTCTTGCTTGTTTCTGCTACAGAGGCATGGAGGTGAAGAGCTGACTCATCAGATCAAGACTGTGGTGACACAGGCTGTGTCCAAATTAGCAAGGATCATATACGCAGCTGTGAGAGATGAGGAGGAGAGAACTAAAGAGCAATGGGATGGGGTTTCAGAGGAGTCCACGTTCTCTTCGGACAACTCTGGCAGCTGTAGCACGTGCAGTGAGGAGCTGCCTGGTTTCTCGGGAAGTCCTCTCTCCCGCCCCACTAGAAAGCTCATCACAGCAACAAGCATAGACACCACTCTCTTACAGCGTGATGTCAGCTCAGGAGTGGGAGGCAAAGCAACTGCACCGCAGCCGCGCAAGCCATCTTTGCCTTCTCTGCCCAAAAGGACACAGAGACCCCCGGAATCGGAGGTACGCAGAAGGAGAGGAGCACCTCAGGCCCCCTGCAGCTGGCCAGCAGACAGTACGAGCACAGCACCTAGAAAAGAGCTGGCAAAGAGGTGTCCTTTGAGCCAAACTTACTCTAGGACTGCCTCAGGGAGCGGAGGCACCCATCTCTCCAGGCTGAGCAGCACTGGTGGTGACTCAGCCAGAGAGCAAGGCTGGCCTCGAGCCAGTATTCTCCAAAACGCCTTGCAACAGCAAGCAGCCCCAGAAGCCCAGGGTGTTGCGGAGGTGGCTGCGACTGTGGTCGAGGAAGTGCACAAGAGGATGAAAGAGCTGGGTCCGTCCGTCTGGGCTTTACACGAGGCTCCCTTTGAGTTCAGTGGAAGGTCGTTCAGTAGCACCAAAAGCACCGAGCCTTCTGCGACTTTGCCTCCAAACCTCGAGAAGGAGATTGGCTCGGTTGCTGGAGAGATTGTAGCAGTTGTTCTCGATAAGCTTGGCAAGGGTTTGGCATCCAGCCTGTCAGCCACGTCAGAGCCAGGGCCTTCAGCCAGGATCGGGGAGAAGTTCCCTGGCAGAGGAGCTGTGCAAGCTGCCCGATCAGGAAAAAACACAGCCACACAAACGGACCTTCCAGCCTGCAACTGGCCATTCTGTCTGACTTGTATGGAGAAGGTGGCCGAAGAGGCTGTTGAAAGTGTTGGCATCACCTTGGAATCGTTTGTACATTCACAATTATGTGATTATGCCAAGATGGCTGTCTACAATGTCCTTGCCATCATACGGAAGCAGTTAGAAGAAGAAAGTAATCAGAAGGCAGATGCTTTGTGGGGCAGGCCAGAGGAAGACGACACACTGGCAAGTGGGATCGTAGATTCCGTCTTAGGTCAGTGCTGTCAGCGTCTGACTGCCTTGCCTTCAGACCCACATTTTGCAAGGTGTGTGGCAGACAAGCGGACACCGTCTGGAAAGGAGGCCTCTCCTGCTCGGGGCACACTCAGGCCACAGGGAAGGAAAATACCTGTGAGAAAGTTAGAAAAGATTCAGCCAAGAACCATCTTGCCACCTATCAACATCCCTGGAATGGCCGTGTATTCCGAGGAAGAAACAGAAAGCGAAGAGGAAATGCTTTGTGATCTCCTCCCCTCTGTCCTCCAAGACTGTGTGCCAGGGGCCCAGACCACGCTATGGGGGATTCACAAGTCCACGTACTGGACCGCTGCGTCCACTGCAAGCTCTCCAAAGCCAGTGCTGCATTCCCTACCTAAACTGAGGCCCGGGAGCACCAGCGAGACCCTGCCCATCATAGGCCAGGCGTTTCCAAGAAAGCCCTTCCCTCCTCCGTGTGCAAAGCCCCCTTCCCAGAGGGCAAGGCTGCGGAGACCAGTGCGTGAGGCGCCTGTGCCAAGCGAGCCAGAGCAAGCCCAGTGGGAAGAGGGAGCACTAGCCAGCAAGCTGGTGGAAGGAGTCCTGCGGAGGTGTGTGGCTACAGGCTGTGTTTGGGCACCTTCAGATTAAAAAAGATTTTTCTTCTGTGGAAGTGGAAATTGTCGTCTTTCAGTTTGTGCCCATGGCCTCCTGTCCTCTCCTTGGCACAACCAATGAGTCCAGCTCCATCGTCTTTAGTCCCCCTCCCCACCGTCAGATGTTTTTACCCACTGATAAGATCCCCTCGCCCTGCCCCGAGCCGTCTCTTCTGCAGCCTGACCAATTCCAGCTCGCTCCCCTTCTCGCCCTGTGACACATGGCCCAAGCCCTTCATCAATCAATCCCCTTTGGTGGCCGGGCTCGCTCCACTAGGCCCACGCCTTTTTCTTCTACTGGGCAGGCCACAAATGGGCAAAGCACTCCAGAGGTGGCCTCCCCAGTGCTGAGCACAGGCCAAGGAACACCTGCCTCGACCTGCCGGTCACGCTCTGACTAATGCAGCCTGGCATGCTGGCGGCCGCCTGTGCCACAAGGGCACGTTGCTGACTCTTGGCCGCTTGCTCTCCCCCAGCACCCCCAGGTCTTTCTCTGCTGAGCTGCTTTCCTGCCACTTGGCCCCTAGCCTCTAATGGTGCAAGGAGTTCCTGTGCCCCAGGGGCAAGAACATGAACCCCATGTAAGATTTCAGTCTGCTTCCAGATTTCATTTAGATCGGTAGAAATTCTGCCGCTTCGATCCACGTATACACAGCAACTAGTATTTGTTACTGTCCATACTCCTCCCTGAGATGCCAATAACATATCTAGAGCCATTCTGTTTTGGGTGGTTAGTTTAGCAATTTCTGAAACCTCCTCTTGTAAAACTGCAGTGGCATCAGAGGTTTTATTCCCTATTTTCTCAATAACTGCGGCACTGCAATTAGTGGGAAGCCCTTGTTGGAATGTCCAGGGAAGTGGGTACACACCCAACAATCCATCTGGTTAACTATCTTCATAGAGTTCGTAATTACTTCCAAATGAAGATTTTGATCCCTTTAATTGTTTGGCTCAGGTAAGCTAGAAAAACTAACCACCACATTTCTCCCCTGTTGTTCGTTAAGGAGAACATCATTTTTACACAGAGACCAGAACAGCAATATTAACCCTATTCCTAACAAACAAATGAAAGCAATTTTTCCCTGAATACAATTGAACTTTAAAACTGATTCACTTCTAATACAACTCTCATATCTTTCTATATTTTTAACCTGAAAGGTTGAACTTGTTCAGCTTTCCACGTCTCTCGAGGTACTGCTTTCACTCGGGTGGAGTGGATCCAGGAATCAGTTCCCTGCAGTTTCACAGCAGTATTTCTTGTTAGCAGTACAAGATAGGGTCCTCTCCATTTTTCTGTCAATGGCTCATCCTTCCAGGTCCAAAGATATACTTGATCTCCTGGCTGGAATGAATGTACAGGTGAATCTAAAAGTATGGGAGATCTTAACTGGAGGTACCTACGGAGAGAAGTAGGAACCTTTGCCATAGAGAAGAGGTAATCACTTAAAATTGGATCACCCTTAATGTGTGCATCTGAATTTCATTTCCAGTTAACTTTACAGTGTAAGGCTTACCATACAGAATCTCGAACGGACTAACTTTCTCCCTAACCCTTGGGGTTATTCTGATTCTTAATCATGCCAGAGGTAAAACATCAGTCCATTTCATCTGAGTCTCCTGACACAATTTCCCTCCCTGTCTCTTCATTGTTTGAGTCATTCTTTCCACTTTTCCACCGGATTGTGGCCTCCAGGGGGTATGTAAATCCCATTTAATTTGTAATATTTTTGAGATTTCCTGTACTATTTCTGCTATAAAATGAGGTCCCCTATCCAAAGAAAATCCTTCTGGCACCCCAAATCTTGGTATGATTTCTTTTAATAGCATTTTTCACTACCTCCCTTGCTTTATTGGTACGGCATGGGAAAGCCTCAGGCCATCCTGAAAAGGCATCAGCAATTACCAACAAATATTTATATCCATTACAGCTTGGTAATTCAGAAAAATCGATTTGCCAGTAGTCCCCAGGCATGAAGCCCCTTTGTACTTCCGCTGGGGGGGCTTCTTCTGAATCCTGGGATTATTTCTAAGACAGATTGCACATTTTTGTGTAATGCCCTTT
This sequence comes from Dromaius novaehollandiae, assembly GCF_036370855.1. NCBI lineage: Eukaryota > Metazoa > Chordata > Aves > Casuariiformes > Dromaiidae > Dromaius > Dromaius novaehollandiae. The sequence continues at coordinate 16,099 of NW_026991377.1, read as the reverse complement.
GCAAGTATGAACATACTAATTCCCACAGCAGATCTTTTAACTGTTTCAACCAATGCCTCGGCTCCCATGTGGGTGCTATCATGTATTTGCCTCGTCAACTTCTTCATTATCGGCAAAGTTGCCACACATTGTCCAGTAGATGTTACCCACCATCCTTCAGAAGTCTTTATGCATTTCAGTATTTCTGCTAATTTATTTTCTTCTTCAGTGTCTACGGGAATTTCCACTTTTAGCATTCTCTCTGGAACTAAGGCTGCCACCGACATGGATAATGTTACCTTTTCTGCAGCCTCATCGGCCCTTTTGTTCCCTTTAACTCTGTCAGTCTGTCCAGACTGGTGCGCTTTGCAACGCATTACTGCTATTTCTTTGGGTTTATTAACTGCTTCGAGTAGTTCCATAATCTCCTTACTGTATTTTACAGGATTCCCTTGAGAAGATAGCAATTCTCTTTCCTTCCAAATTGCACCATGGGCATGTATAACCCCAAAGGCATATTTTGAATCTGTAAACACATTGGTCTGTTTTCCTTCTGATAATTCCAGAGCCTGGGTTAAAGCAACCAGTTCTGCTTTCTGGGCGGACGTATTTGCTGGTAGCGATCTTGCTTCGATTTCTTCTTCCAAAGTGACAACAGCATAGCCAGCCCTTCTTTCTCCCTTTATGATAAAGCTGCTCCCATCGGTAAATAATTCCCAGTCTGGATTCTGCAATGGAATATCTCTCAAATCCGGATGGCTGGAATATACTTGCTCAATAGTTTGCAGGCAGTCATGAGCCAACTTCCCCTCTTCATGAAGGGGTAATAAAGATGCCGGATTAAGGGTATTAGACACTTTCATGGTTACATCTTCTGGCTCAAGTATTACTGCTTGGCATTGCACCATCCTACTCGGGGATAAGCAATGATGCCCTTTCTGTTCTAAAACTGCTGCAACAGCATGTGGCACATAAACAGTCACCTTTTGTCCCAACGTCAATTTTCGTGCTTCTTGTATTAACACCACAGCAGCTGCAACTGCTCTCAGGCATCCTGGCCACCCTGCACTCACTTTATCCAGTTGTTTTGAAAAGTAAGCCACAGGTCTTTTCCAATTTCCTAAAGTCTGGACAAGCACTCCCAAAGCCTGGTGCCCTCGCTCATGTACGTAAAGCTCAAATGGCTTTGTCAGGTTTGGAAGTCCTAATGCGGGAGCCCTCATGACAGCAATCTTGATTTCATCAAATCCTTTTCGGCACTCTGGAGTCCACTCCAGCAAGTCTCCCGGCCCCTTAACAGCTTCCTATACAGGCTTTGCCATTAATCCAAAATTAGGGATCCACAGGCGACACCACCCAGCCATTCCTAAAAATCCCCTAAGTTCTCTTTTTGATTTTGGGGGGGTGATCTGACAAATGGCTTCTTTCCTTTCGATTCCTAATTTTCTCTCCCCCTGGGATATTTCAAATCCTAGATAGATTACGCTTTCCTTCATAATCTCTACTTTTTTCTGAGACACCTTATATCCCGCTGTTCCCCAGAAATGTAATAAACTGATGGTTGTTTCTCTGCATTCTTCAGTCCTGTCTGCCCCCAATAAGATATCGTCCACATACTGTGATAAGGTAGTGGTATCTTTCTTTCCTTGCCAGAATTCTATTTCTTTTGCAAGTCCATTACCAAAAATTGTAGGGCTGTTCTTGAATCCTTGCGGGAGTACTGGCCAGCACAACTGCATTTTGCATCTCGTTGTAGGACTTTCCCACTCCAAGGTGAATAATTGTTGACTTTGTTCCTCCAAAGGGATACAGAAGAAAGCATCTTTGAAGTCCAATACTGTAAAATAGACATTTGAATCATTTATCGTCGTTAACAAAGTGTATGGATTGGGCACCACTGGGTGCACACCAATCACTATCTGGTTAACAGCTCACAAATCCTGTACTAGATGGTATTCTTGTGAGTGCGTTTTTTTAACAGGCAGGATTGGAGTATTGTACATTCTCGCAGCAGTCCACACTTGAAGAAATTATTAATTATAGGCTCCAGTCCAACACGGGCCTCTGACTTCATGGGATACTGTTTTCGCTTTACCAATTTAGCTCCTTGTCTTAATTCCACCTTTACCAGTTCTACACATCTGGCTCTTCCAGGTTTCTCCGTTGCCCACACAAAAGGGACTACTGCGTCTATTACTTCGGAGGGAATTCCGCTTGGTCCACTCTCCACCTGTTTGGAGTCCAGTGCTTTCTGTAACATATATGCTTGTGCCTTCCAGGCGTTATTTTGTGCAATGTGCACCTGAACTTTGTTTTTATCAAAGGTTATCTGCGCCCCCAGTTTATTCAGTAACTCCCACCCCATTAGGAGTAATGGGCATTCTGGCATATATAAGAATCCATGTGTTAACACTCTATTTCCTATTTTACATTTAATTGGTTGAAAAAAAGGTTTGACCTCTCGCTTTCCCGTGGCCCCAATTACTGGCATAGAGAATTTACTCATTGGTCCCTTACAGCTATTTAATACTGAATATGTTGCTCCAGTGTCTACTAAAAAATTAACTGTTTCATTCCCTAGCTTTACTGAAACCGGGGGTTTAGCTGGGGAATCCAATTTCTCAACCCCTGGTCCCCGTCAGTCTGAATCTTTTGCACCAATCAGGAGCAAATCTGCCTCCGGAACAGACGCAGACGGAGGTTTCCAATGATCTGATTGTTTCTTCGGGCACCCTTTCTTCCAGTGCCCCTTTTCCCTACAAATCACACATTGATCTTTCCTCAGTGAAATTCTATTTCCCAAATTCCCTCCTACTCTATGTCTGCTTCCACGTCCTTGTCCTTTCGGAAAACCCCTTCCCTGAGAGGAATTTTGTGCCTGGGCAAATGCAGCTGCCAAAATTGCAGCATTTTGCCTCTTATCTTTCAGTTTCTCCTTTTGTTTTTCCTTTCTCTCTGCTTCTTCCCTGTTCTTGTACACCTTCTATGCAATTTCTATTAACTGTGATCTTGACATCCCCGACATACCATCTACTTTCTGAAGCTCTCTCCTTATATCTGGTGCTGATTGTCCTACAAATAATATAGTAAAAGTCATCTTGTTCTCTTCGTCCTCGGGATCCAAGTCTGTCCATTTTCGTGCGGTTTCACATAACTGCTCGTAAAATGCAGAGGGATCCTCATTCTTACCTTGCACGACTTGATATAGTTTTGCAATATTTTGGGGCCTAGGTACTCCGTGCTTTACCCCATATAATATTAACTGTTGGTACTGTTTAGTCATTAACCTGCCCATCCCTGTATTTTGATCCCAATCCGGTTCTTGGGCCGGCATAAAACAGTCTGGTCCATCTCTAGCATTTTGTCTTTCATTTTCCTCTCGAGCTTTGTCCAATACCAGTCTCTTCTCCTCAGGTGCAAGCAAAGTATTTAAAAGCACCTGTAAATCCTGCCAGTCTGGATTATGATTCTCAATTATCATTTTAAAGGATCGATACATCTTTTCTGGATTTTCTCGGTACGACCCAGCAGACTCCTTCCAATTCATTAAATCTGTGGTTGAAAAAGAGACCTTCACATATACAGGCATTCCTTCTGGTCCTACTGCTGGGCAAAGCACTCCAGAGGTGGCCTCCCCAGTGCTGAGCACAGGGCAAGGAACACCTGCCTCGACCTGCCGGTCACGCTCTTCCTAATGCAGCCTGGCGTGCTGGCGGCCGCCTGTGCCACAAGGGCACGTTGCTGACTCTTGGCCGCTTGCTCTCCCCCAGCACCCCCAGGTCATTCTCTGCTGAGCTGCTTTCCCGCCGCTTGGCCCCTAGCCTCTAATGGTGCAAGGAGTTCCTGTGCCCCAGGGGCAAGAACAAGTCCTTGCCCTTGACAGCCAACTCTTTCTGCGCTTCCACAACAAGCAGCTTAGCTTTGCCAATTACAATATTGCTTACACACCATTTTACTACTCCGCATGCTCAGGGGAGGGGTCTTTACCCAGGCACGGGCCTTTTTGGCCTATGGGCATGATGCAAAGGCACCCTGAAGGAGGTGGATAGGCAGCAAAGTATTGCCTGGTGAGGGCAAATAACCTGGGCTTGCTTTCTCGAAGAATACAGAGCATTAAGGCTTTTCCTGAGTCCTCACTTTTCCTCCCCTTTCACTGTCCTCACGCCTGAGCCTAGCAAAAGCTTGAACTGTGCTTAGAGTCATCCATGGGGGGCTGATGGCTACAGCAGTGTCAGCGCTTGGAGAGGAATCATCTACTAAGACATACCTGCAGATGGGCCTGGGCTCCCTGCTCTCACCCTCCTGCCTCCCTAGCAGGGAGACGCCTCAAAGGGTTGCATCTTAATGCGCCGGAAAGACACAAAAGCAATTGAAAAACACTGTTGTGAGCACAAAGCTCTGTCACTGACACGGGTGAGGAAACAAACTCTCCTCTATTTACAAAGCAAAGCAAAGATTCCTTTTGCAATTAAACAAATAATGTAATGCCAAGCCTATATTCCCTGGGAGGCCCAGGCATTACCACAGTCACAGGCAGGGAACCAGGGTCCTTTCTGGTTTTAAAATCCAGCATGTTTCATCCAGGGGCCACACATCCCCCACAGAGGCACCCATCCCTCCGGCACCAGGAGATCATGGGCTGGGTGCCCAAGGACAGACGCCCACCCGGCCGGCTGTGGCACCCCCCACCACCAGAGGCCTGCACCCTGTGTCCATGGCCCCTCGGAGGCTCTGGCGTAGCCTAAGGAGAGTGGGGAGAGCAGCGAGGTGGGCTTTGCATCATGGAGGAAATGCAGTTTCTGCTGGGGACCCTCCTGGGCACACAGTCAGCCCTTGCCCTGCCCTGGATGCAGTTGACTCTGGGGGGGCCCTCGTGGGGCCTGTGGAGCACAACTGCAGCCTGCCCTTCCTGAGAGCGGGCAAGGCACTCCCTGTCCGCAAAGTCACCCCCTTGGCCAAGCAACCTGTGGCTCCGGCATCCTCTTTCCCTTTCCGACACGAAGCTCCTGCTGGCCCAGCCCTGCTAGGGGGCTGGATGCCTGGGGCTTCCCCCACGCCCAGGCGGGACAGGCAGAGGAGCTGGGGACAGGCAGCGCCCAGTGCAGGCAGTGCTGCCCTCACGCGACATGGCCGCCACCACCAGCCTCCCACAGCAGGGAAGCCGCCGGCTGCCCTCCCCTAAGATGGCGGCCAATGCCCCACCCCACTGGGTGCTGACAGCCCCGCCCCTGTCGCCATGGGGACGGCCCAGCCCAAGGCAGAGCCGCCATGTTGGCTGTGCCCTGCAGCTGCTGAGGGGCAGGGAGAGAGCTGGAGGCAGGGCGGGCCAGGGCCGGGGGCCGGGCTGAAGGGGTGGGGGATGTTTGGGGCCAGAGACCCTCCAGGACCCCACACACCACCCAGAACGCCCCGCCACCCCAGGGCACCTGAGAAACCCCCTCAGGCTCCCACACACCCTCACTGCTCCCCCCAGTTTGCTGCCCTGGGCCTAAGGGTATGATTTTTTGTGTTATAAGGAGGACAGCTCAGTTAGCGATACTTGGACCTTGAATTCTTTTGCCAAATTGGCAATTCATACCTAGAAAGGAAACATTTTGATTTAATGTTTAGTTAGGGCTTTAGCTGTTCTAGGATGTCCTTGATTAAAGAATGCTTCTTCTCAGAAAATAGAGATAGAGGTTACCCTGATCTTCCTACCACAGGCTTTGGGATATCCAGTGCACCGTGACAGTGGGAGGCCAGGTCCATCGTGGGGAAAGGCGGTGCCGCAGCAGGGTGAGAGGGTCAGAGCGGGGAAGCACCGAAACAGCACGGTACTGCTGGAGCTCTGGTTTGGTGGCCACTTCTGCTCCAGGACTCACCCACACAGTGTCCATTAGGCAGCTGTGTACTGTTTTCCTGCTTGTTTGTGTGCTGAAACATTTTGCTTAGAACGGAGGATTTCGAGTTCTTTATTTACTACTAAGGGTTTCTCCTAGCGAGATTATGACTTAGTACTTCATTGCATAGTGCTCAGAGCTCACACTTTATCATTCAGGGTCTAAAATTTCAGCCACTGATTAGAGGTCAAGGTTTAAAATGTGACAACCCATAAACATGAAACCATGGATGTTTGAGACTGTTGGAGGCTTTTTCCACTGCCCTGGAGACAGCTAGGGTCCCTCCAGGGCGGTAGGAGGGCCCAGATGCCCTCCTGATGCTCCCTGAGCTGCTCTCGGCACCCCAGCAGTGTTTCGGAGCACTCTGGGGACACTGGGGTTTTCCATACCCATGGCTCCCACTGTCCCAGTACTGGGTGGGGGATGTTTCCCATCTCTGGTGGGATCAGGCAGGGTTTTACAGGAAGGCTGGGACTGTCCCTGTTGGCAGTGGTGCAGGGCAGACCCACGCTGGGTGCAGGCCCACAGTGCTGTGTGCTGGGCAGCTGGAGAAAGCAGAGGGGGTTGGCCTGAGCAGTGCAATGTGGGGCAGGTCTGGGGTGACAGGAGGGATGCGGGGGCTGTGGTGGCTCTCAGTAGCAGTGCCTTTGTCTGGGGCTGGGAAGGCAGCAACCTGGAGCAGAGGATCACTGGGACCACAAAGGACCACTGAGAGGAGGGGAAGCAGTGGGAGAGGAGGGTCATGAGAAGCATGAGTTTTAACAAGCTTTTCCTTTTCTAGTCTCCTATAGGCTTGCCCAGTGGACATGCAATTCCCTCGCCGTGAAGACTGGATTGCTGCAGCAGGGTGGTTCTGCTTCCAGATCCCTCCATCTTCAGGTCCTCTGTGGCATGCCCTTCTCGCTAGTGTCTCAGCTGCTCGTGCCACGGTAGAAGCTGGGCAGTCAGGCCAGATTGAGGCCAGAGCAGTTTGGCCAGAATATTTCCGTAATGTCCATTGGACACTGCAGACCTTGGGAATGGAAAGAGAGCATGGGTCACTCCTGCTTGGGGAGGCACACTGGGATCTCCTCCGTGGTCTCAGCTTGCCTCACATGGAAACAGTGCTGTGTGTAGTGGTGGAAGAGGTGCCTGTCCCAAGGAGAGTCATGAGACAGGCTGTTTCCCTAAGCCTATTGTCCTGTTCTCCTGTGGCAGCATCATTGGAAAGCTTTGTGTATTTGTTTGGCCAGTAGCCCCACTACACTGCACAAATCAAAGAGCGGATCTGTTGTGTGGCACCCAAGGGAGTCTTAACAGTGTGAGCAGTGCTTGTGAGTGAGGAGAAGTGTGAAGCCAGATGAAGTGAGTAGAGAGAGGGATTTGGAGAGACACGGTTGGGCTGTGGATTGCAGTGGATTGCGAAGAAAGGCGGCCTTGCACACTGGTTGGAGAAAGAGTTGGGGAGCAGACAAAAAGCCAAGGTTAGTAAGCATCTGGACAGTTTCCTGGTGCTGTATCTTTTCAGTTGCTTCACGTACTATGGTGGTGAGCTGGACAGCATTGAACTGGACTTTCTGCCTGTCCTATGATGAGATTAAGCTACATGAAACCTGTCCTCCAGGGATATTTGCTTTTTGGCACTCACATTACTGACATGCATGGCTTCCCAAGGACCGTTCTGGGTGGGTCCTGGTGCACGAGCAGTGATTGCTGAGTTGTGTGCTGGGCCGACACTACTGCTGAGAGAGCTGGGTTTGGCTTCTCAGAGGTAAGAAGTGGGGTCTGAGTGGGAAGGTGTTCAGGAAGTCCCTCAGAGGGTCCTTTGCTTCATCAGGAATGTGTACAACCCTGTAGTCTCTGTCTGCACACAGCAGCCACTGCCTTCTCAGATGTGACCTGAGTTAACAAAAGCCGTTGTTAATGCTAGTGTGTGCTAGCAGCCTTGCACAGATTCAGCAGCCTTTCAGCCTCCTGAATTTATTAACTCTCATGCATTCCATGTCACTACTCATCGCTGCAGCTAACCAGTCTCTGGGTGACTGTGGCCCATTGCCTCTCAGCACATGCTTTCCCTCTCTTTGGCCTGCTGTATTCTGCTTCCTGCTTTTCCATCCACACCCTCAGGTACCTAGAGAGCCCATTCGCAGAATCACAGAATTCCTGGAGTTGGAAAGGACCCCTGGAGATCATCTAGTCCAATCCTCCCGCTCAAAACAGAGACCCATAGAATAGGTTGCTCTCAACTGTGTCTACTTGGGGTTGGAACGTCTCCAGCAATGGAGACTCCACAACCTCTCTGGGCAACCTGTTCCAGTGCTCAGACAAAGTTCTTTCTTATGTCTAAACAGAATTACTTGTATTTCAGGTTGTGTCCATTTCCTCTTGTCCTGTCACTAGCTATCACTGAGAAGAGTCCAGCCCCATCTTCCTTACTATCCCTGCATCAGATATTTATACATATGGATAAGGTACCCCCCCACCCCGCCCAAGCCTTCTCTTCTCCAGGCTAAGCAATTCCAGCTCTCTCAGCCTTTCCTTATATGTCAGATGCTCCAGTCCCTTCATCATCTGTGTAGCCTTTTGCTGGACTCACCCCAGTAGGCCCACGTCTTTCTTGTACTGGGGAGCCCAGACGTGGACATGGCAGTCCTACGAGGTCTGAGCAGAGGGGAAGGATCACCTCCCTTGACCTGCTGGCAACGTTGGCCTTCCTTGCTGCAACAGCACATTGCATTGCATACACTAATACAGAACGGTCTTCTATGAAATCCCTTCCTCTCGGATTACAGGTTACAGCTGTCATACCATTAATATCACTCAGAGTGGACATGACTGCTGATATTCACTTTGGTGTTATTTTCATTATATTTACTTGTAACCATGAGCATAAGCATTTTTACCTTGTTATGATTATCATAACTGATAAAGCCATACGTACAAGTGCAATTAACCATTCAACAGGGTGCCTTAAAAGATACAGAGCAGTAATTCCCTTAAGGATCCATCCCTTAAAAACTGACCCCAAATATCTCCCCGTAACAGGCAGACAATGGTGGGATGTTTCCCTTTCCACATATAATTAATCTATTTGCCAGGACATTCTCTTTTACTGTGAGTAAAATTATACTTACAACTTACCTTTTCCAGGACACGGGTAACATCCTACCTTGTCACATCACCTAATTTAGCTCAGATACATAAACAGTGCTATTTCCTGTCATTACTGCAAGAGGTAGTGTGCGATTATGATGTTCAAACCAGTTCCATCCCTCTTGCTGTTGACAGCAACAACTTCATCTGACTCACAATTTTTGCCTGGCCTACCCCTGTTCTTAGCCTTCTTGTCTTCTTGGAGGATGTTTCACACACTAGCAGTTGTCTCCGAAGTCTGGGCCAAGGTTATGCGGCTGCGCCACATCAGAGCTGGGCTTCAGATCCTTCAAATGCAGGCAGCTAAACAGGCAGGAGGAGAGAGTGGTGGAGAGAAAAAGCAGAGGGGAACTGTACAGAGTTGTCTATAGGCCTGACAGAAGTCCCTGCTTCCAGTCTGAGTCTCCACTCCTTCACATTGCACCATCATTCTAGGATCTTTGGCTACAGTCACCCACAAAATAACAACTTGCTATGGCTCTCTGTATTGTTAGAGTGCATAGTTAGACGCAGCTAACTAGACAGAGGTTTTATTACAGGTGAGCTAGCTAACCACAAATAATCTTATTGGAGGAATTACTGGTTATTCCAGTTAGAGCAAAGTAAAGTTCCAAGCAAGCAAAAACCTGACACGCCTGGCCTGCAAAGTTAGCTTAATACAGGGCCTGTGGCCCTGCTAGCAATGGCAAGGCCATATTCACTGGCCTACTGGTTGTTGTTCCCCTTCTCCTTTGGTAGTCCAGGAATCACAGGTCCAGCAAGGATGTTGTAAACTGTCCTATTGCTCAAGGCTCCCAATCAGGAGCAAACAGAGCATCTTCTTGGAGGCATTGGTTTTCTCCTATCATCTGGTTTGCCTCGTGATGACTCATTAAGGTCTTGAGGTAGCCTGTAGTTCTTCTGGGCAGTGTAGGGTCATTACCTGATTTGCTACATGTCTGTCATTAACACAAAAACTAATACAACAGCTAAAATCCTTGCTGTAGGAGGTAGAGCCAAGTTAAAAATGCTGGCAATTGCAGGAACCCTCTCTGAGTCCAACAGAGTGAGCCATACACAGCACATCCTAGAGCTCAAGGCCAGCAACTGCTACCGCCCAAGTTCTCCTGGCAGTATCTCAACTGTGGGCATCTCAACTCCTCAGACTTGCCTCAGTTTCCACTGTGGCATTGTAGCTTGGTCAGTTATTGGCTGTTGATGGAGCTGTATTAAAATCTGTCGTCTCACAAAAGATGATAACGCGCAAGCCACAAGCTTGTCCCACCCTTTGTTTCTGAGGGATAATGATTTGCTGTGGGTGGGAAGGAGGGGGAGTTAAAACTAAATAGCCTGTGGAGGTATCTTTAAGAAATTTTGTGTGTCCTTATTTTTGGTGCAGCTGTGCTCTGCCCCTTCTTCAATTAAGGCACAAGCAAGAAGATCCAGTTGCTGTAATGCTTGTACCCCTTCCCCCCTTCGTTAATATTAATGACCACTGTGCCACTTGGGCAGATGACACTGCCTACTGAAAACTACAGACTTCTAGACTGGATTACCACTGGACTAGAACAGCCAGCTGGACTATTCAAGCCTCAAAGATTGTCACAATCCCACCTGCTGCATAACCTTCTCACAGCTGGAGGATTTCTGTCACAAAGGGGACATGGTTCCTGTGCTACTGCTACCCCTTTTTCCTTCACTATTGTTTTGTAGCAGTCCTGCTCCCACAGAATCAGCCGCTCTTGAAATCCTTATCGCAAAAGACTTTCCTTGCACTCAGAATTCTAATGCAGGAACTTCTTTTTAAAGAAGTTTCTTTCAATGTGGTTCAAACATCAGCATATTCCTTGCCCCAAGTCCTTTACTGTTTCTCTGAACAGTGTTTTAAATTGTCACTGACTAGGAGGAGCTTTTATTTCACTCGAGACCTTAAGCTTGCTTTCTGTTACCTATCAATTTCTCTGTTTCTCCGACCACCATTCCCAAGTAATTAACCTGGGGTTGCACTAACAGGGCTTTGTTCAAATTGATCTCTTAATTTTAAAACTCAGATACTTCTCCCCCATACTACTTCTTCTGTGCCTCCGGTCACTAGAATATCATCTAAAGAATACCTTGGTTTCTTATAGCCCTTAAAACACAGTCTTTTGTAAATGCACAAAATCACACACAAATATATATATACATGTGTCTATACCGGCATGCACTTTATGTTATCTATACAGACCTTACCTTATGTGATGGTGTTCCATTAATCATGGTCTGTATTCACAGCAGTATTAAGAAGAAACCTTGAGGTTTCTATATTTCGGGTCACTTTTCCAAAGCTTTTACTGTGAGTAATAATGGAACCACTTCTGGGATATTTTGGTTACGTTTCTGTGTTACTTAAGCCTGAACTTAATTGTGCCAGCCACAGCCTGCACCTCATAGATACTTTTTTTTTTAATATATCGATGGATGTGTTAGTGTCCAGTAGGCGCCAGGGGGCTCTTCATTTCTTGACCACCCAGCAAAGTTTTCAAATTAATACTTACAGGGTCATTTAAATTTAGTTTTAAACGACTAATATTCTTAAGTTTACAAATTGACCACTATTCCATTTTGAGTATGAACACTGATGACTAAATTGTCTTTAGTAAATGACACAGAGCACAAGCGCTCGTCAGTTTAGCTAGTTCATTTCCATTTAACTCCTAATTTAAAACTCCTAATTGGAAAGTGCCATGCTCCAGTCCACGGCAGTGCTTCTTTTTCATGGTCTGAGATCTGGAGGCTGTGGAGGGAGCAGAGCTCCTGGAGTTGGGGTAATGGCCTGCATCTACAGGGTGAGCTGGGGAGTGTTGGGGTCATATCGAGGCATGTACTAGCAGGGCAGTACAGATTTGGGCACAGTGCCTGAGGCCACGGGCTGTATGTGTTTTCAGAGGGGTTCTGGCTTGGCTGTTTTCCCCTGCCCAAGGGCATGAATCAATCAGTGGGAGGGAGCTGCACTGCTGGGAAGGAAACAAAGTAGGACTGTATGCAACGTCTTGCAGGAAAGGGCAGTTTTACAGTCCTGCACTTGCCTGTTTTCCCACTAAAAGCACCTAGGAAGCACCCCGAGCACGTCAGAGACATCAGCTGTGGTCCACTGGACAAGTTCCAGAGTGATTCCTGGGTTTGGGGTGTTTGGCTGAAAGACAGGTGAATGCAGGTACCGGTGGGTCTGCTGTGCTTTTCGAGGCGAACATGGCATGGTGTGAGGGGCTGGGGATTTCTGCAGCAAAGGTGGCTGCCCGGGGATGAAGGTGGAGGGCAAGAGCATGGGGATATAGAGTGGGACTTCTCAGGGGAGCCAAAGGAGCAAGGAGGTTAATATATATGGGGGCGGGGCCGGGGGGGTGGGGGAGATGAAGAGGATGAGGACTGTGGTGGTGGTCAAGGATCACCTGGCAGCCTTCAGTGCAGCCCAACTAGGTATGGTGTTACTCTCAAGAGCATGATTCTGTACATCTCAGACGGTACTGGCCATCTTTACTACCTCTGTGTGTATGACGCAAGAGAATTTGTCTTACTTGCAGAGTCCAGGGGTGAGGGTTACTTTCCTAGAATCTGTTCAAGTCTGTTATAGAGAGGGTGGTCTTTAGTAACCCAGAGACCCAGAAGCAGCGACAAAAGGCGCGCTTGAGCAGAGGAATAAAAATGGGACGATGCGGGCGGGATGGGGGTGCATCGCAGAGGAGACAAAGAAGAGGCTCTAGGCTGCAGAGGCCAAAGAGGGAGCCACAGGACAAAGTTCAAAGGGCCAGAGACGCGGCAGCCACGGAAGGTCCGAGTGGCAGGTCCACATCGAGCGACGGACAGCCACCTGGGAAGAACTGCGCGAGGCTAAATGCAGGGCGGCGGGCTCGTGCCCGGGGCGAGGGACCAGGTGGTGGTGGCGCTCCAAGTACTCACCGCTCTGTGGTGGACTGGAGCTGCCCCAGCCGCAGGTGGCAAAGCTCCTCCTGTCCCATGTTTGAGCAGGCACTTACTTTAGTGGGGGTGAAAGCGCTCCTGCGGCTCTGCCTCTGCCTAGTCTGGGCTCAACTTGCCGGGGAGGCAAACCACAAGCAGCAGGGCGGAGGTGAGCGCAAGCGTGTGAGCCTCGGCCATGCCAGGGCGGCGGGCAGCGCACTGCCGGGGGCCTCGGAGGAGAGGGGCCGTGAGGGCAGGGCTGGGGGGCTGCGGGGGCAGGGCTGGAGGCGTGGAGCTCCGCGCGCCAGGACAACAGCGACATCGGTGCCGCGCAGAAAGGCTTCCCCGGGGGACTCGGTACCTAGCAGAAAGGCTTCCCCCGGGGAACTCGGTGCCAAGCAGAAAGGCTTCCCCGGGGGACTCGGTACCTAGCAGAAAGGCTTCCCCCGGGGAACTCGGTGCCGTGCAGAAAGGCTTCCCCCGGGGGATTCGGTGCCGTGCAGAAAGGCTTCCCCGGGGCACTCGGTGCCGTGCAGAAAGGCTTCCCCCGGGGGACTCGGTACCTAGCAGAAAGGCTTCCCCGGGGAACTCGGTGCCAAGCAGAAAGGCTTCTCCCGGGGGACTCGGTACCTAGCAGAAAGGCTTCCCCCGGGGAACTCGGTACCTAGCAGAAAGGCTTCCCCCGGGGAACTCGGTGCCAAGCAGAAAGGGTTCTCCCGGGGGGCACTCGGTAGCTCACACAAAGGGTTCCCCCGGGGGACTGGGTACCAAGCAGAAAGGCTTCTCCCGGGGGACTCGGTGCCAAGCAGAAAGGCTTCCCCCGGGACATTCGGGAGCTCACACAAAGGCTTCCCCCGGGGAGCCTCGGTACGTCCCAGGAAGGCTTCCCAGGAAGGCTTCCCCTGGGCACCTCGGAATGCCACAGCAGAATTCCCCCCGGGGACCTGGCAGCGCTCAGACTCCTGAATGCTCAGAAAGCATTCACCCCAGGACAGCCTGTGCTTCGGAAAAGTGTGACCTCCCGTAAAAGACCCCGTCCTTCTGCGCATGGTGCCTCTGGCCAGGCCGCTTCCACCTGCTTGCTGTCCTGTGCCTGCGTGTGCTCGGACAAGGCCCGGCAGGTCTGGCCCTGCTGGTACCAGCTGCTGGAGAATGCACTGCCCGCCAGTCTGAACAGCCTCTAGCACTGGTGGCTGTGTTGCAGTCCAGCACATTCAAGGCGCATGTCACTGCGGTTAGGCTTTGCCAACCCATGAAGGCTAGCCCACCCGCAAAGCTCCACTGAAGCTGAGGGATTTGTTCTGGCTTCAGGTTTGATAGCAGAGGAACAGTGTTGGGAAGCTACACGTTCAGTGTCACGACCTACAGCGGGAATGACCAAGGAGCACAGTGTCTGTATTAGCCCCACTGCTCCGACCCCTCTCAAGGATATGCTACTTTTGAAGCCTGGGCACAGCACTGCCCGTTACAAGGAGCCCCTACATTCCCACAGAAGATGCGATTGCAGCTGGGACTGTCCTGACTTCTTGAAGTGGAGGCTCGTGGGTGTCTCAAGAGAGACATCAGCTGATACCAGGGGAAGATATCCACTATGTATCCAGCTGATGGGAATGGCTCTCCAGAAGTACCCAGCTCTCTCCCCTGACTACAGGCTTTGACAGAGAAAGTGACCTTTTAGACCCCCAGGCTGGCCTTTCTCTGGCCAGATGCCTACAAGGAGCTGAAATGAAGGCCCCAATTAAACACGAGTGGTGCAAGATGCCTCTTTCATCCCTGCGCATAGTCCTCAGAGCTCACCCACCTCCTGCTGCAGTGCCATCCCGATCTTTCCCTCCTCCAAGCAGAGCACCCCCTGGGACTGATGGCAAAAGGCAATCTCGCCACAGTTGTCCTGTTCCCCCTTTGGGGATTTACAGACCACCCAAAGAGGCAGGTTATCCTCCTAATGTCTTTGTGTGCACCTGTGCCTCCCTCTCAACAGCTGCCAGCATTTTCTATGCACTGCTGTTTTCATGTCATTATGGCCCAATTCACGGCACTCCATGTGCTGTCCGAAAAGCAGATTCGTTGCCCGATGTGCAATAAGCCAAGAATTACACACATTTACATACAATTATAATATTGCTTGCACACCATTTTACTACTATGCATGCTCAGGGGAGGGGTCGTCACCCGAGCGCGGGTCTTTTTGGCCTATGGGTATGATTTTTTTGTGTTATAATGAGGACAGTTCAGTTAGGCATACATGGACCTTGAATTCTTTTGCCAAATTGGCAATACACACCTAGAAAGAAAACATTTTGATTTAATGTTTCATTAGGACTTTAGCAGTTCTAGGATGTCCTTGATTAAAGAATGCTTCTTCTCAGAAAATAGAGTTAGAGGTTACCGTGATCTTCCTACCGCAGGCTTTGGGGTATCCAGTGCACCGTGACAGTGGGAGGCCGGGTCCATCGTGGGGAAAGGCGGTGCCCCAGCGGGGTGAGAGGGTCAGAGCGGGGAAGCACTGAAACAGCGCGGTACTGCTGGAGCTCTGGTTTGGTGGCCACTTCTGCCCCAGGACTCACACAAACAGTGTCCATCAGGCAGCTGCACTCAAGGTGCCCACTGTCCATGTTGCCACTTTCTCCTCTGGTGAGCAAACAAGCCTGCCACACCGCTTAGCAGGCTAGTGCCAGCGCTTGGCTGAGCACACTGCCTATGCACGCTGCAGAGTGCTGAGTGCTCTAGAGCTGCCGAGGACGCTTGCTGTGGCCTGCTGGCAGATTGGAGATAGTGAGGCGCACATTCTCAGCTCTGAGGTGTAATTCCCATGTTCAAACCATTCCCCTAGGTTCCCCGGGTATCTCAAGGGAGTCTCATCCAAGACGCCGTTCCCAGATTTCAGCACCTCCGTTCACAGGTACGTGATTATGCCAAGATGGCTGTCTACAAAGTCCTTGCAATCATACGGAAGCAGTTAGAAGAAGAAACTAATCAAAAGGCAGATGCTTTGTGGGGCAGGCCAGAGGAAGACGACACAGGATCGTAGATTCCATCTTAGGTCGGTGCCGTCAGCGCCTGACTGCCTTGCCTTCAGACCCACATTTTGCAAGGTGTGTGGCAGACAAGCGGACACCGTCTGGAAAGGAGGCCTCTCCTGCTCGGGGCACACTCAGGCCACAGGGAAGGAAAATACCTGTGAGAAAGTT
>NW_026991376.1:0-25170 GCF_036370855.1 Dromaius novaehollandiae | reverse complement strand
CTTCCTGTTTTTTCCTTTCCCTTGTTTTCTTCCCCATTTTACTTTCCTCTTTTTCCTTATTTGTCTTTTCCTTTCCTTTTTTCTTCTTCCTTTCCTTTTTTCTTTCCTTTTTTCTTATTTTTTCTTTCATTTTTCTTTTTTCTATTTGTATTTCCTTTGTTGCTTTTTTCTTTTTCTTTTTTATCTTTTTTCTTTTTCTTTCCCTCTTTCTTTCCCTATTGTTTTTTCCTTTTGCCTTCCTGTTTTTAGTTCTTTCCTTTTCCTTCTTTCTTTTCTTTCCTTTCCTTCCCACTTTCTCCTTCCCCCTTTTTCCTTCCCCTTTTTTCTTCTTTCCTTCTTTTTCATGTTGTCTTTTTTCATTCATTTTTATTTCCTTTTTTGTTTTCATTCTTCTCTTTTTCTTTCTCCTTTGTTCTTTCCTTTTCTCTTTTCCTTTTTCTTCCCTTGTTTTTTTCCTTCCTGGTTTTCCCTATTTTCTCTTTCTCTTTTTCTCTTCCCCATTTTCTTCCCCTTTTTCCTTTCCTTGTTTTCCTATCTCTCCTTGTTTTTCTCTCTCTCTTCTTTGTTTTTCTTTCCTTTTCCCCTTTTTATTTGCTTTTTTCATCCCTTTATTCTTTCCCTATTCTTTCCCTGTATTCTTCCCATTTGCCTTCCTTTCTCTCATTTTTCTCTTTTCTTTCTGCTCTCCTTACTTTTCTTTCCTTGCTTTTTTCCCATCCTTTTATTCTTTTCTTATTCTTCCCCTGTTCTTTCCTCCTTTTGTCTTTCCTTGTTTCTGTGCTTTCCTTTTTTCTTTCCTTCATTGTCATTTTTTCTTTCTTTATATGCTTTTATTTTTTTCTCTTATTTTTAAGGGTGTTTCTTGTTTCCCTCCTTTTTTGCTTTCCTTTTTGCTTCCCCTTTTCCTTTCTTGCCTCTTTTTCCTTCCCTTTTTTCCTTTCCTTTCCTTTTTTCTTTCATTTTTCTTTTCAATTTTCTTTATTTTTTCCATTTTTATTTCGTTTCCTTTCATTTTTTTCTTTAGTTTTCTTTCCTTTCCTTTTTTCCTTCTTTATTTTGTGTTCGTCTTTCCTAGCTTTTAATTCTTTTATTTCTTTTTGTTTGCCTTTTTGCTTCCCTTTATCTGCTTTTTACTCTCTTATTTCTCCCTTCTTTCCTCTTTTCATTTCTTTTTCAATTTTTCCATTTTTTCCTTTTCTTCCTCCCTTCCTTCCTTCCTTCCTCTTTTTCTTTCCTTTTTTTCCTTATATGCTTTCATTTTTTCCCTTACTTTTTGTGGTCTCTTGCCTTGTTTTCCTCTTTTTTTGCTTCCCTTTTTTGCTTTTCTTTCTTTCTTTCTTTTTCTTCATCTTCTTCTTCCATTTCTTTCAGTTTTCTCTTTCCTTTCCTTTTCTCCATTTTTAATTTTTTTCTTTCTTTTTTGTTTTCATTTTCCTTTTTTTCCTTCTTTAGGTCTGTGTTCTTCTTTCCTACCTTTTTAATTCCTTTCCTTTTTTACTTTTTTCCTTGCCTTTTTCTTTCATTTATTTTCCTTCCCTGTTTGCTTTTTTCCTTTCT
Source organism: Dromaius novaehollandiae (assembly GCF_036370855.1). Classification (NCBI taxonomy): domain Eukaryota; kingdom Metazoa; phylum Chordata; class Aves; order Casuariiformes; family Dromaiidae; genus Dromaius; species Dromaius novaehollandiae. The sequence goes on along the minus strand of NW_026991376.1, from coordinate 23,613 downwards.
TCTCTCTTTTCATTCCTTTTTTTCCCTTTTCCCATTTTTTCTTTTTTTCCTTTTTTCTTTCCTTCTTTCTTGCCTCCCTTTCCTTTTTTCTTTCCTTTTTAGTCTCCTGCTTCTTTCCTTTTTTACTTTCCTTTCTTCCTTTCCTTTTTCTTTCTATATTTTGCTCGTTTTCCCTATTTTTACTTTTTCCTTTCCCCTTTTCCTTCCCCTTCCTTGATTTTTCCTCTCTTCCTTCCCCTTCTCCTTCCCTGTTTTTCCCTTCCCCTTTTCCTTCCCTGTTTTTTCTTCCATTTTCCTTCCCTGTTTGCTTTTCCTTCCCTTTTTCTTCCCCTCTTCTTTCCTTTTTCTTTCCTTGTTTCTTTTTCCTTCCTTCATTGTTCCTCTTTTCTTTCCTCTTTTCCTCCCCTTTTTCTTTCCTTTTTTTCCCCCCTGTTTTGCCCAAATGAGGGGCAGGTTTAGCTGTTTAAAACAAGAATCCAGAATGTTTCCTTGCAGGTTTTATGTCATCTTGGCTCATACAAACAAGTCAGAAGCTCCTGAGTCTTTCACCTCAGCCTGTCCAGTTGTTCAGACTACAAGCACTACAAGCACAGAAGCAGGAAGAGGGAATGGCAGCAGATCCCAGGGGGCTTATGGAGGAGACATGCAAAGCAGGACAGGAGCTCTGCAGGGAGCGTCTGGAGGATGTTTGGAGTGGAGCGCCATCGGATAATTGCATAGGCAAGATGGCAGGCTGTTCTCCCAGTGCCTCCTTCTCCAAGCTCACCTGTTGCTGCTCAACAGCAACATTATCTGCACTTCTGCTCCATTTCTGGTGCCTTCTGCTGCCCTCCGAGGGGTGCTGGAAGGACAGGGATGGCTCTGAGATGCTCCTTTGCATTATATTAATGTCAGTTTTCAAAGGAGGCAGTGGAGGGGCAGAGACACATGTTGCATATGTCCTGCTCCCGCTGGGGCTTCTGCCTCTGGGCTGCTGCGTCTCAGAGCTTGGGGAGCTGCATCCAGCTTCAGGCTCTGGATTGTTGTGGGCAGAAGCATCCTCCTGAGCAGCACCTGGGTGTCCTGTAGGCACAAAGAGCCAGTTAGCTACTTTGTACTGGCCCTCTGAAGAGAAAAGGGGACTTTTGCAGTGGCACCACGCAGCCCGGGCAGATGGCAAGCTGCGGCCTTAACGCCTATGGATGTGAGGGGCAGTTCAGGAGACACAAATACCCCTGGGGGCAATATCCTGCACAGGGGGAGAGTTCTGGCCCATAGTGAGCAAGGCTTTGCAGAGCAGAGCTCTACAGATGTTTAACAGCTGGGATGCAGTTTGTGGTGTGAGGAAGGTCATTCTGAACTTCCGGAAAAGTGTTGCAGGGGGAAGGCACTGCCGGAAGGTATTGAACCCTCCACACCTCTCTGCATTGCCACAGACATCTTCCCACAGCCAGCTCAAGACCTGCAACCAGCAGCCCTGGGCAGTGCCAATCCCCAGTGCAGCCTCCTACCTGCGGAGCTGCCGGTGTGCTCGGGACACTCCTCAGCAGAGGGGCTGCAAGCCAAGGCCATGTCCCGCCCAAATATTGCTGTGCAGTTGTCAATGAGGAACTCCACCAGCACCAGCACCTGCACACGGAAAACCATGGGTGTCAGTGCAAGAGGCAGAAAATGTGCTCAAGAGTCTTGCTGCTCCTGACTGACATTTCTCCAGTGAAAGCTGTAGCTCTGTGGCTGCAGCTCCATTAGGAGATCTGCCTGTCACATATTGCAGATAGCCCAGCTGAGGGGCATCCCCCATGCTCCCAGGTGCTGCTGCTGCATTTAGCTGTTGCAATAGCCATGGGATCTGTGGGGGTGGCTCAGCTGTGCCCCAGTGGGGGGAGCTAGCTGGTGAGTTCAACATACCTTGTCATTCATCTCTTTCTGGACTTGCAGTGGGAGTGTGCTGTCCGTGCCTGGGCTCAGCATGCTGGGCCCAAAGCAGATGGCAAGGTTGTGGGAGTTCATCCTGCTGGTCTCTGCGTTCTGGCTAATGTGATGGAGCACAGCCAGCACGGGCTTGAGCAAGAGACGATTTGGCCGGGGCAGCTGGTCAGCCACCCTGTGTGAACACAAGCACAACAAGCCATGACTTGAGGGGGCAGTGGCCACTGCTTCTTGCCGTGAGCAAGTCTCAAGTAAACTCCCACAAACGGTGCCTTCTCCAAAGAGAGCAACGCCTGTGCTTACTTTCACTACTTTACACAAGTCCTGTCAAGAAACCCCCAGCGGTAGCTGGGTATGTGGTTAAGTGCAAGATCTGGAATGACCAGATCTTGACTGCAAGGCGAGCGTTTGAGCACAGGGCCTGCTTTTCAGTAGATGGACAGTGTGAATGAAGGTAAGGTTGTCAGGAAACATCACAGGAAGCCTTGCAAAGGCCCATGAAAGCCTGTGCCTGTGTTGTGAAGTATCAGTACTAGCAAGCTGATAGAAATGGCAGGTTTTTCCATGCGACTCCCCATTTTTGGAGAAGGCCCCGGCCTCTCTCAGCCCCTCCAGAACACTATGACTGGCTACAACACTCACTCTTTCAGTTCTTCAATCTTTTCTTCCCTGCTTGGCTTCTCCAGAGCCAGCATCCACTTCTCGTACAGGGCCGCTGACAGGAGTTGGGAGGGGATATTGCAGAGGAAGTCCTGCAAGGCCAGGATATGGAGATGAGGCTTTGGACACCACGCCTGAGCCCACAGGGAGCACCCCCAGCACTTGGGCACCCAAGGAGGCAGCTTGCTTTGAGCTACCTGCTCTCAAAGGTGCTCACGGCCACTGGCAGAGCAGTGGGCTGCACGGGTCCCTGCCCTGCTTGAACATGCCTATTTGAGTGCAGTAAGAGGCCCTGGTGCCTATCAGCCTGGAGTCCACCCAGAAATCTCAGTCTTCCTCCCTGAGGAGGGTGCTGGGGAGGAGGAGGCGGAGGAGGAGGAGGAGGAGGAAGGGAGTTTCCCGTGGGCAGGCAGGAAATCAGTGGCAGAACAAGGGGGACTGAAAACCAGATGGAAAACACAAATGCCAAACTTTCCCAAGTCCAAAAACATGCCGTTTGGCTTCACTAGGGTATCAGCTTTGAGTCCCCCCTGGGACCATCCAGGCACTTGAGTGGGCCCCTGCAGGTTCGCAGTGTCCTCTCAGAGCTGCAAGGCAGAAGAATTCACCTTCAAGACTACCGCCAAGAGGTGCACAGGTTTGCTGTCCAAGCCAACGGTGTCCCCTTTGTCGAGGGCCTCCTTCAAGTCCCTGCGCTCTGTCTCACTGGCAGCTTTGCAAAATATCCCCTCAGTGGCAGGCCCTTCTCTGTACAGTATGGCCAGGAGATCCTGCAGGAGAAAGCAGATAGGGGTGGCAGAAGAGTTCCTTGGGTGAAGAAAGGCCCTTTAGCCTTAGGGGAGCATTTGCTGGAGACAGAAGCAAGTTTTTGCCTGGGAGGCGCACTCTGCTTTGCTTGGGTTTGCATCTAGTTCTCACTGCCGGTAGGTTACACTGGCAGAAACTTGGCCAAGTAACCCCAAGCCACCCTCTTGAGCACCTTCTTCAGGGAAACCCAGAAATCGCCATCTGTTTATGCTGCTGAGAGCTTCCTTTCAATGACTTCTGCAAGGCCACCAACATGCCCCTTAGGGAGCAGACCTGCTTCTCCTCTTCCTGCTCTGGGGTTGTCTCCACTCCAAAGTTACTTCCCGCAGCAGCTGCGTGGGCCGCACAAACCCGCAGACTTGACCCCTTTGACTTGCACAATCAGACCTGACCTTCAGGCCTTGCCAGTGAGAAGTGAGCATGGAGGGCAGCCCCCCAAATCCCTTGTCTGCAGAGAGCCACAGCCCAAGTGCTGGCGATGCTGCCGTGACACAGCCGGGAGCAGGGTAACTGCATAGCCAGGCTGGCTTACCTGGACTGGCTGGGGCAGGGTCTCCTCTTCCCCACAAAGACTTGCCAGAGGCTGCCCAAAGAGGGGGCTCTTGAGGCCAGAGTCTGGCTGCCCTGGGCAGTCCCCATTGGCCGAGGTTCGTCTTTGAGCAAACGGCCACAGGATCAACCTCTTCCTTTTCTTAGTCCCATCCACTGCAAGCAAGAGGAAAGCAAAGGGCAGGTGAAAAAAGCCAGAGGAAAATTGTCTGTGTGCAGTGCCGTGTGATGCCGAATGCAGAGCAGAGCCGTGTGTTGAAACAGTGACTCTGACTCTGCGGGGGAAACTGGGAGATAGCTAAGGGCTTCCTGAGGGAAGAACCACCACAGCTGTAAAAGTGTGACCACCCCTCTGAGCACACCAGCTTTCCTGCTTTTTTCACCTTCTAGTGACTGTTTCCTCTGAGAAAGCAGGAGCACACAGGGCACAGAAAGAGCTGCGGGGTGTTTGTCATGTGCAGAGGTTTTGGGCATGGCAGAGGTTTCTGGGACCATCGTAAGGCAGATGCGTCGCTTGGACAGCTTGCAGTGGCGGCAGTTTTGGCTACGCAGTCTGAGCGTGCCCCATCCAAGGTCTGGCAAGAGGGGCAGGAGGGGCTCCTGCTTTGGAGCTGCTGTCAAGCGCTATGTGAGAAGGCAGCTGCTCAGCTTCTCTTTCCAACTCACCAGGCGAGTGGCAAAGTCCCTCCTCAGGAGCTGATGGGACCAAGACAGGGCATTGCTTGGTGCCAGCCTGCAAGAAACATGTTCAGATTACAGGGCCACCCCGCAGCAGCAAGGGCCGCCAGCGTGTCGCTGCAGCAGCGCAGAAACGTGTGAGCAGCTCCAGGGACAATCCTGAGGTCATCAGACGCCTGTGGAGGAGGCGCTTGGGTGTGGGAATGGCGTTGCCTCTCTGCCCAACACAGGTGCTGGGGGCACAGGCTGCTGCTGCAGCCGGCCACCCCACTTGACCCTGCAGACCACAGCCCCCAGGCAGTTTTGGGGTGCTGGTGGATGTCAAGAAGGCGCAGCCCTCCTGCGCTGCCCCCACACTAAGCAACTCCTCCCAGACCTCCCCGTGAGGCAGCTGGTGTCTTGAGGGCTTCCGTCCCCGCCACCTTCCCTCCTGAAACTCAGACACCTCCCGCCAGCACCTGGCAAGGGCCGGGGCGGAGCGAGCCCCTGATCTCCGCCGGAATCAACGTCTCCACGGTCCGGGCACTCAGCGGCACCGGCTAGGCAAGAGAGCAAAGAGCCAACGTGAGCAGCTGGTAGCAGGGGCTGCTGCCAAAAGCCCCGTGGTGCTCTACGCAGAGCAGAAACCCCAGGGACACTTACGAGGTTGTAGGAGCCAATGACCTTCACAAGGAGCCGAAGGGAGGCCAGGCGGGTGACGCGGGTCTCCTGGGCTCCTTGGCTTTGCCTGGGCACAGGGCAGGCACAAAGGCAGAGCTCAGTCATAGCCAGCCCTCGCTGCTCGCTCCCCTGACACCAGCCCAGCGCCTCCACACCACCCTCACACAGCAGACCTTCCCACAGCGCTCGCTGGCAGCACCGCTCTGCAACACCCCCGGGTCTGCTGCCTCCGGGCCTCCTCCGTATGGAAATGGGAAGTGGCAGCTTGGGGTCCCAATCCATGCAAGCAAGGAGCTGAGGTGACAGCTCCACGGCCTTGCTGTTCACGTGCCCTCACAAGGTGAAGCACCTCCTGCCGCTCTGCCCAGGAGCTGCCCTGCGCAGAGGGTGTCCCGTTCCCCCACCTCCACCGCTGCATTGCTGGGGGCAGCTCCCCTGGGAGCTCTCCACTGCCTGCAGCCTTGACGCCAGCTGCTGGCAGGCTGAATTCCCCAGCAGGGCTCACCTGAGGATGGCACTGAGCCACAGCTCCTTCACCTCCTGCGACCTGCGGCAAAGAGGAGAAACAGCCTCAGAGCCCGCTGCTCCTCCTCCCTCCTCTGCAGAGGCAGAGGCCCCCAGGCACATCTTGCCCGCTTGGCCCTGCTCCACACGGCCAGACACCAAAGCCCCCACTCGGTGTCCCCTGCTCGGTGTCCCCCAGGTGAGCAGAGCTGCAGGGACGTGGCAGGGGCAGGTGCCTTGTGCACACCTGGAGCTGCTGGTGGGTGCATCTGAAACCCAAGCGGGGCCTCTGCTTTCTCTCCCCACAGCCTGAGCTGAGCCCCAGCAAGCCCACAGAGACCTGAAGGCCAGCACAGTGCTCTTTACCCCCCAGAACAGTCCTGGACGTGTCCCCAAGACTCACCGGAAAGTGACCACGCAGAAGTCACCGGGCCACACGAGGACGAGGCTATTGGCACATTTCAGGCCAAAAACCTCCTCCTCATCTTCCCACTCGCACGCCACCTCATGCTTCCGACACAGCACCCAGAGCTCGCCGAGACGCACTCGGTGCTTCAGGAGGAAGGTGGAGCCGCATCTGCCAGGGGCAAGAGCAGAGTCTGACTTGGAGATTGTGTCATGGGGGCAGCCCCAGCAGCCCTCCAGGGCAGAGCCATTTCCCAGGGGCAGAGCCTTGAGGCAGCCACCCCAAGGCTCAGGCAGAAGAAAGGAGTTTCAGGCCCAGCGCACACAGAAGGCACTTCCAAAAAGTCGCCGCTGGTCAGCAGTGCCAGCAGGCGCTTCATCAGGGGCTGCGAATCAGGACAGCAAAACCAGGAGCCTGCCCCTTTCCTCTTACACCTCCCTGAATTACAGGGAAAGGGTGTTCCTACCCGCAGTGCAGGGACACCCATGCAGAGGACTGCAGGTCATTTGGACACAAGTCCTTGTCGGGAGCAAAGGGCATCCACACATCGCATACGCAGTGAGAATAGGCAGAAGGCCTCCTTCTGGGCAGCCTCCGTGGGGATTTGGCTCCTAGAGGATCCAGATCAGCAATATTTGGCAGTATTGCTGTTTGTTGCAGAGAGATGCTGTTCAGTAAGGAACAAATGCAAAGAGTTTGGCCAAAATCCCTTCTCCTGCCCAGCTGTGGGCACCTCCGTTGGCATTTAGGCTGCTGGGAAAGCACGTGCTGCTTTGCTTGTGCGGCCCTGCCAAGGTTAAAATGAGCCAGCCCCTGTCCACTGATGGCCAGGTGCTGTGCAGGCAGCCCCCAGGAGGCACTTTCTGCTCCCGCGGAAGCAGCTCCGGGGAGGAGCAGTGCCCTGGGGCTGGTGGTAGAGGTGGTAGCAGGAGGAAGGATAGCTGCGGTTGCTAATCTTACTTGAATCTGGTGATGGCGATGGCGTTGGGGAAGAGCAGGATGTGTCTGTCCCTCGTCCTGTGGTGCCGGGTCACCTGCGCCCGGTCACTGAGCAGGAGCTGGGGGCTCCTGCGTGACACAAAGGCGCCAAGCGGCGCCGGGGGCCGGGAAGCTCCCCTGCCCATGAGCCCAAGGCTGGCACCAGGAGCCACGTAGCCAGGGGCCCCGGGCTGTGCCTGCGTGCCAGGAGCGGGGCTGCGAGTGCCCCAGGCGCCGCAGCAGTTGGCCTGGCCCATGGTGCTGCAGCTGGGCAGACGGCTATGGTGTGGCCGTGCCCCACGCCGAGCAGCGCCAGGCACGGGCCGGGCCTGAGCAAGGCTGGGAGCAGTGTCCCTGTGCTGGCAGTGCCGCTGGGCTGGGAGCCTGCGTCTCCCTGCTGCCCTGCGCCGGCACGGCGCCGCACTGGGGCAAGGGGGGGTGCTGGTGACCGTGGCCACCCGGGTGTCACTGCCGCACATTGTGATGCGCCGGCCGGGTCATGGGGCAGAGCTGCGGGTGCGGGCTGGGGGCTGCGGGCACAAAGGGCAGTCTTCTCGGCCGCCCAGCACCTCTTATGACACAGTGACACTGCTGCTGGCTCCCATGATGCCCCCTTTGCTCTCCGCGTCTCAGCCCCACATGCCCAGCGCTGGCTCCTGCCATGGAGAGGGTCGAAGGGACGTGCTCAGAGATGAGCTGCCTTTGTGTGTCCTGGTGGTGGCTGCAGGGAGGCAAATGGTGCCTAGGACAAGGGCCGAGATAGGCTTCATGCTGGAGGAGCTCCCAGCTTCAGCAGCTGGCTCTGTATTGGTGAAAAGCCCCCAGTGCACAGGCCTCCCCACACAGCTGCAACATCGCCTGTTGTCGCTAGCACAGGAGGACTCGAGCTCTGGAGGGGGCAAGCAGCAGGCCCTGTGCACGCTTGAGAACCAGGGCTCAGACGATGCCCCAAATCCCAAGTTCCACGCTTCCTCTGCAGGCAGTCAGCCTAGTGGTCAGCCCCACATTAGTGACCTCCCTCCACTCCAGGTGTCTAAAGGTGGCATCAACATGTGAAGTGGGAATCTCAGCTACAATCCCAGTCTGAGAATGGATTTCAGTTGCCTAAACACTAGCACCAGCATCCACTTGTGATGCCTTCGAAAATTCCTTGCGGTGCCCTGGGATACCCTAATGCCTGTAGACACCCACTTCCAGGCAGCTGAATCCCAGCTTGACTCAGGTCCATCCCAGGAGTCTGCAGAAAGACTCAAAAGACTATGCAGAAGGATTAGGTAGGCTCATGAAAATGCTTGCACACAGGTACTGAAATGTAAGTTCCTACATGTGCAGTCTGCATCTGAGTGCCAGGCCAAATGTTTGTGAAACCTGCCAGGATGGTCTTTCTCAGCCTGCACTGATGCTTGGCTCTTGAGTGGATGCCAAAGTGCTTTGGCTGCAAGTTGCTCTCCTAAATCAAGTGGCTGAGATGTGTGTGGCAGAACAAGAGCTCGCACCTGGCTGGTGCACGAGGCTGTGTTGCTCCATGAGGAAATGTGCCATGGCATAGGGCCCGAGAAGGGGAGGCGGATGCAAGACAATTGGTTGATATTGCCAAGCTCCAGGAGTATCCATCCCAGTGAGCAGGAAGTTGAGCAAAGGGAGCAGGAGACCTGCCTGGATGAACAAGGAGCTCCTGGCCAAACTGCAGCCCAGGAAGGATGTGTTCAGAGGGTGGAAGGAGGCACAAGTCACCTGGGAGGAAGATAGGGACATTGTTGGAGCATTCAGGGCTAGGGCTGGGAAGGTCATCTGGGGTTGAATCTGGCAAGGGATGTGAAGGAGAAGAAGAAGGGCTTCTCTGAAGACATCTGTAACCAAAGGAAGACTAGGGGAAATGTGGTTGTGCTGCCAAAAGGGACAGGGGCTCTGGTGCCAAAGGGCACAGAAAAGGCTGAGGTACTACACGCCTTCTTTGCCTCAGTCTTTGCTGGTAAGAGTGGCCCTCAGCAGTCCCAGGCCCCAGAGACCAGGAGGAAAGTCTGCAGAATGGCTTTCCCTTGATGCAGGAGGATCGGCTTAGGGATTACTGAAGCAAACTCCAGGCCTGGTCAGCCTCCTCTCAATGCCTGGCACGGTGATGGAGCAGCTGCTGCTTGATACCATTTCTAAGCACGTTAGGGGGAAGAAGGTGATCAGGGGCAGTCAGCATGGCTTCACAAAGCGGAAATCATGCTTAACCAACCTGATAGTTTTCCCCGATAGCATGACTGGCTGGGTGGAGGAGGGGAGCAGTGGCTGTTGTCTCCCTTGACTTCAGGAAGGCTTTCCACGCTGTCTCTCATGACATCCTCACAGGCAAGCTGAGCAAGTAGGGGCTGCATGAGCAGATGGTGAGCTGGACTGACAAGTGGCTGAATGGCAGAGCTCTGAGGCTTATGATCAGTGGCACAAAGTCTAGGTGGAGGCCTGTAGCTAGTGGTGAACCCCAGGGCTGAAAGCTGGCTCCAATCCTGTTCCACTTGTTCATCAATGACCTGGATGAAGGGACAGAGTGCACCTCAGCAAGTTTGCTGATGATACAAAACTGAGAGGAGTGTCTGACGCACCAGAGGGCTGTGCTGCCGTTCAGAGGGACCTTGACAGGCTGGAGAAATGGGCAGAGAGGAACTTCATGAAGTTCAATAAAGGGAAGTGCAGAGTCCTGCCCCTGGGCAGGAATAGCCCCATGTAGCACCACAGGCTGGGGGCCAACCTGCTGGAAAGCAGCTCTGCAGAGAAGGACCTGGGAGTCCTGGTAGCCTGCAAGGTGCCCTTGTGGCAAAAAAGGCCAATGGTATTGTGGGCTGCATTAGGAGGAGCACTGACATCGTGGAGGTGATCCTTGCCCTCAGCCCAGGGGAGGCCACAGCTGGAGTGCTGGGTCCAGTCCTGGACTCCCCAGTACAAGAGAGATGTGGAGCTCCTGTAATGAGCCCAGTGAAGGGCTACTAAGATGATGAAGGGATGGGAGCATCTCTCGTATGAGGAAAGGCTGAGAGAGCTGGGACTGTTCAGCCTGGGGAAGAGAAGGCTTGGAAGGATCTTATCAGTGCGTATAAATATCTGAAGGGAGAGTGTAAAGCGGATGGGGCCAGAGTCTTTTCAGTGGTGTCCGATGATAGGATGAGGGGCAATGGGTACAAACTGAAACACAGGCAATTCCATCCATCAAGGAAAAACTTCTTTATTGTGGGGGTGACTGAGCACTGGCACAGGTTGCCCAGAGAGGCTTTTCACGCCATGAAAAGAAAGCAGACTGACAGGGCAAGTCTTCAAGGAAAGAGATGGCAGAAGACAGAAGTTCTCTGTGGATGAGGGGTAAATCTCTTATGAGGCCTGTTGACATTCAGGTCTTGTTTAGTCGTGGTGTTTCTTGAACCCGAACCACTTGAATCCTAGGTGTCCTGGGAACAACTGCAGTCGGAAAATATCCCACCTGCCATGCCTGGGTGCTCCCTGTCTCGAAAGCTGCTTCTGCAGCAGCCTTACCTCTTGGTAACTTCTCTCCCACCTGACTGGTACCTGCTGTTCTCTGGGGGTGGCCCTGGATTCCCAGGCAGAGAGGCATTTCTTCCCCAAATCTTGCTTGCAGTCTCTGGCAACAGCAAGAGCAGTGGTCCCGCTCCTCAGGCACTTCCCCTCCTGCTATGCAGCTATGCCAGGCCATCCAAAGAGACCTGCCGTGCCTGCAGAATTGTATAAAAGGAGCTGTAATACCTGTAGTGCCCATGTGTTTTTCAAGGAGAGACAAGGAGCAGTCAAATAGTCCTGCAGAAAAGTATTTTATTTTCCTTTTTCTCTTTCTCCTTTTTCTGTTTTCTTTCCTTGTTTCTTTTTCCTTTTTCTTCCCTCTTTCCCTTCCTGTTTTTTCCTTTCCCTTGTTTTCTTCCCCATTTTACTTTCCTCTTTTTCCTTATTTGTCTTTTCCTTTCCTTTTTTCTTCTTCCTTTCCTTTTTTCTTTCCTTTTTTCTTATTTTTTCTTTCATTTTTCTTTTTTCTATTTGTATTTCCTTTGTTGCTTTTTTCTTTTTCTTTTTTATCTTTTTTCTTTTTCTTTCCCTCTTTCTTTCCCTATTGTTTTTTCCTTTTGCCTTCCTGTTTTTAGTTCTTTCCTTTTCCTTCTTTCTTTTCTTTCCTTTCCTTCCCACTTTCTCCTTCCCCCTTTTTCCTTCCCCTTTTTTCTTCTTTCCTTCTTTTTCATGTTGTCTTTTTTCATTCATTTTTATTTCCTTTTTTGTTTTCATTCTTCTCTTTTTCTTTCTCCTTTGTTCTTTCCTTTTCTCTTTTCCTTTTTCTTCCCTTGTTTTTTTCCTTCCTGGTTTTCCCTATTTTCTCTTTCTCTTTTTCTCTTCCCCATTTTCTTCCCCTTTTTCCTTTCCTTGTTTTCCTATCTCTCCTTGTTTTTCTCTCTCTCTTCTTTGTTTTTCTTTCCTTTTCCCCTTTTTATTTGCTTTTTTCATCCCTTTATTCTTTCCCTATTCTTTCCCTGTATTCTTCCCATTTGCCTTCCTTTCTCTCATTTTTCTCTTTTCTTTCTGCTCTCCTTACTTTTCTTTCCTTGCTTTTTTCCCATCCTTTTATTCTTTTCTTATTCTTCCCCTGTTCTTTCCTCCTTTTGTCTTTCCTTGTTTCTGTGCTTTCCTTTTTTCTTTCCTTCATTGTCATTTTTTCTTTCTTTATATGCTTTTATTTTTTTCTCTTATTTTTAAGGGTGTTTCTTGTTTCCCTCCTTTTTTGCTTTCCTTTTTGCTTCCCCTTTTCCTTTCTTGCCTCTTTTTCCTTCCCTTTTTTCCTTTCCTTTCCTTTTTTCTTTCATTTTTCTTTTCAATTTTCTTTATTTTTTCCATTTTTATTTCGTTTCCTTTCATTTTTTTCTTTAGTTTTCTTTCCTTTCCTTTTTTCCTTCTTTATTTTGTGTTCGTCTTTCCTAGCTTTTAATTCTTTTATTTCTTTTTGTTTGCCTTTTTGCTTCCCTTTATCTGCTTTTTACTCTCTTATTTCTCCCTTCTTTCCTCTTTTCATTTCTTTTTCAATTTTTCCATTTTTTCCTTTTCTTCCTCCCTTCCTTCCTTCCTTCCTCTTTTTCTTTCCTTTTTTTCCTTATATGCTTTCATTTTTTCCCTTACTTTTTGTGGTCTCTTGCCTTGTTTTCCTCTTTTTTTGCTTCCCTTTTTTGCTTTTCTTTCTTTCTTTCTTTTTCTTCATCTTCTTCTTCCATTTCTTTCAGTTTTCTCTTTCCTTTCCTTTTCTCCATTTTTAATTTTTTTCTTTCTTTTTTGTTTTCATTTTCCTTTTTTTCCTTCTTTAGGTCTGTGTTCTTCTTTCCTACCTTTTTAATTCCTTTCCTTTTTTACTTTTTTCCTTGCCTTTTTCTTTCATTTATTTTCCTTCCCTGTTTGCTTTTTTCCTTTCTTCTCTCTTTTCATTCCTTTTTTTCCCTTTTCCCATTTTTTCTTTTTTTCCTTTTTTCTTTCCTTCTTTCTTGCCTCCCTTTCCTTTTTTCTTTCCTTTTTAGTCTCCTGCTTCTTTCCTTTTTTACTTTCCTTTCTTCCTTTCCTTTTTCTTTCTATATTTTGCTCGTTTTCCCTATTTTTACTTTTTCCTTTCCCCTTTTCCTTCCCCTTCCTTGATTTTTCCTCTCTTCCTTCCCCTTCTCCTTCCCTGTTTTTCCCTTCCCCTTTTCCTTCCCTGTTTTTTCTTCCATTTTCCTTCCCTGTTTGCTTTTCCTTCCCTTTTTCTTCCCCTCTTCTTTCCTTTTTCTTTCCTTGTTTCTTTTTCCTTCCTTCATTGTTCCTCTTTTCTTTCCTCTTTTCCTCCCCTTTTTCTTTCCTTTTTTTCCCCCCTGTTTTGCCCAAATGAGGGGCAGGTTTAGCTGTTTAAAACAAGAATCCAGAATGTTTCCTTGCAGGTTTTATGTCATCTTGGCTCATACAAACAAGTCAGAAGCTCCTGAGTCTTTCACCTCAGCCTGTCCAGTTGTTCAGACTACAAGCACTACAAGCACAGAAGCAGGAAGAGGGAATGGCAGCAGATCCCAGGGGGCTTATGGAGGAGACATGCAAAGCAGGACAGGAGCTCTGCAGGGAGCGTCTGGAGGATGTTTGGAGTGGAGCGCCATCGGATAATTGCATAGGCAAGATGGCAGGCTGTTCTCCCAGTGCCTCCTTCTCCAAGCTCACCTGTTGCTGCTCAACAGCAACATTATCTGCACTTCTGCTCCATTTCTGGTGCCTTCTGCTGCCCTCCGAGGGGTGCTGGAAGGACAGGGATGGCTCTGAGATGCTCCTTTGCATTATATTAATGTCAGTTTTCAAAGGAGGCAGTGGAGGGGCAGAGACACATGTTGCATATGTCCTGCTCCCGCTGGGGCTTCTGCCTCTGGGCTGCTGCGTCTCAGAGCTTGGGGAGCTGCATCCAGCTTCAGGCTCTGGATTGTTGTGGGCAGAAGCATCCTCCTGAGCAGCACCTGGGTGTCCTGTAGGCACAAAGAGCCAGTTAGCTACTTTGTACTGGCCCTCTGAAGAGAAAAGGGGACTTTTGCAGTGGCACCACGCAGCCCGGGCAGATGGCAAGCTGCGGCCTTAACGCCTATGGATGTGAGGGGCAGTTCAGGAGACACAAATACCCCTGGGGGCAATATCCTGCACAGGGGGAGAGTTCTGGCCCATAGTGAGCAAGGCTTTGCAGAGCAGAGCTCTACAGATGTTTAACAGCTGGGATGCAGTTTGTGGTGTGAGGAAGGTCATTCTGAACTTCCGGAAAAGTGTTGCAGGGGGAAGGCACTGCCGGAAGGTATTGAACCCTCCACACCTCTCTGCATTGCCACAGACATCTTCCCACAGCCAGCTCAAGACCTGCAACCAGCAGCCCTGGGCAGTGCCAATCCCCAGTGCAGCCTCCTACCTGCGGAGCTGCCGGTGTGCTCGGGACACTCCTCAGCAGAGGGGCTGCAAGCCAAGGCCATGTCCCGCCCAAATATTGCTGTGCAGTTGTCAATGAGGAACTCCACCAGCACCAGCACCTGCACACGGAAAACCATGGGTGTCAGTGCAAGAGGCAGAAAATGTGCTCAAGAGTCTTGCTGCTCCTGACTGACATTTCTCCAGTGAAAGCTGTAGCTCTGTGGCTGCAGCTCCATTAGGAGATCTGCCTGTCACATATTGCAGATAGCCCAGCTGAGGGGCATCCCCCATGCTCCCAGGTGCTGCTGCTGCATTTAGCTGTTGCAATAGCCATGGGATCTGTGGGGGTGGCTCAGCTGTGCCCCAGTGGGGGGAGCTAGCTGGTGAGTTCAACATACCTTGTCATTCATCTCTTTCTGGACTTGCAGTGGGAGTGTGCTGTCCGTGCCTGGGCTCAGCATGCTGGGCCCAAAGCAGATGGCAAGGTTGTGGGAGTTCATCCTGCTGGTCTCTGCGTTCTGGCTAATGTGATGGAGCACAGCCAGCACGGGCTTGAGCAAGAGACGATTTGGCCGGGGCAGCTGGTCAGCCACCCTGTGTGAACACAAGCACAACAAGCCATGACTTGAGGGGGCAGTGGCCACTGCTTCTTGCCGTGAGCAAGTCTCAAGTAAACTCCCACAAACGGTGCCTTCTCCAAAGAGAGCAACGCCTGTGCTTACTTTCACTACTTTACACAAGTCCTGTCAAGAAACCCCCAGCGGTAGCTGGGTATGTGGTTAAGTGCAAGATCTGGAATGACCAGATCTTGACTGCAAGGCGAGCGTTTGAGCACAGGGCCTGCTTTTCAGTAGATGGACAGTGTGAATGAAGGTAAGGTTGTCAGGAAACATCACAGGAAGCCTTGCAAAGGCCCATGAAAGCCTGTGCCTGTGTTGTGAAGTATCAGTACTAGCAAGCTGATAGAAATGGCAGGTTTTTCCATGCGACTCCCCATTTTTGGAGAAGGCCCCGGCCTCTCTCAGCCCCTCCAGAACACTATGACTGGCTACAACACTCACTCTTTCAGTTCTTCAATCTTTTCTTCCCTGCTTGGCTTCTCCAGAGCCAGCATCCACTTCTCGTACAGGGCCGCTGACAGGAGTTGGGAGGGGATATTGCAGAGGAAGTCCTGCAAGGCCAGGATATGGAGATGAGGCTTTGGACACCACGCCTGAGCCCACAGGGAGCACCCCCAGCACTTGGGCACCCAAGGAGGCAGCTTGCTTTGAGCTACCTGCTCTCAAAGGTGCTCACGGCCACTGGCAGAGCAGTGGGCTGCACGGGTCCCTGCCCTGCTTGAACATGCCTATTTGAGTGCAGTAAGAGGCCCTGGTGCCTATCAGCCTGGAGTCCACCCAGAAATCTCAGTCTTCCTCCCTGAGGAGGGTGCTGGGGAGGAGGAGGCGGAGGAGGAGGAGGAGGAGGAAGGGAGTTTCCCGTGGGCAGGCAGGAAATCAGTGGCAGAACAAGGGGGACTGAAAACCAGATGGAAAACACAAATGCCAAACTTTCCCAAGTCCAAAAACATGCCGTTTGGCTTCACTAGGGTATCAGCTTTGAGTCCCCCCTGGGACCATCCAGGCACTTGAGTGGGCCCCTGCAGGTTCGCAGTGTCCTCTCAGAGCTGCAAGGCAGAAGAATTCACCTTCAAGACTACCGCCAAGAGGTGCACAGGTTTGCTGTCCAAGCCAACGGTGTCCCCTTTGTCGAGGGCCTCCTTCAAGTCCCTGCGCTCTGTCTCACTGGCAGCTTTGCAAAATATCCCCTCAGTGGCAGGCCCTTCTCTGTACAGTATGGCCAGGAGATCCTGCAGGAGAAAGCAGATAGGGGTGGCAGAAGAGTTCCTTGGGTGAAGAAAGGCCCTTTAGCCTTAGGGGAGCATTTGCTGGAGACAGAAGCAAGTTTTTGCCTGGGAGGCGCACTCTGCTTTGCTTGGGTTTGCATCTAGTTCTCACTGCCGGTAGGTTACACTGGCAGAAACTTGGCCAAGTAACCCCAAGCCACCCTCTTGAGCACCTTCTTCAGGGAAACCCAGAAATCGCCATCTGTTTATGCTGCTGAGAGCTTCCTTTCAATGACTTCTGCAAGGCCACCAACATGCCCCTTAGGGAGCAGACCTGCTTCTCCTCTTCCTGCTCTGGGGTTGTCTCCACTCCAAAGTTACTTCCCGCAGCAGCTGCGTGGGCCGCACAAACCCGCAGACTTGACCCCTTTGACTTGCACAATCAGACCTGACCTTCAGGCCTTGCCAGTGAGAAGTGAGCATGGAGGGCAGCCCCCCAAATCCCTTGTCTGCAGAGAGCCACAGCCCAAGTGCTGGCGATGCTGCTGTGACACAGCCGGGAGCAGGGTAACTGCATAGCCAGGCTGGCTTACCTGGACTGGCTGGGGCAGGGTCTCCTCTTCCCCACAAAGACTTGCCAGAGGCTGCCCAAAGAGGGGGCTCTTGAGGCCAGAGTCTGGCTGCCCTGGGCAGTCCCCATTGGCCGAGGTTCGTCTTTGAGCAAACGGCCACAGGATCAACCTCTTCCTTTTCTTAGTCCCATCCACTGCAAGCAAGAGGAAAGCAAAGGGCAGGTGAAAAAAGCCAGAGGAAAATTGTCTGTGTGCAGTGCCGTGTGATGCCGAATGCAGAGCAGAGCCGTGTGTTGAAACAGTGACTCTGACTCTGCGGGGGAAACTGGGAGATAGCTAAGGGCTTCCTGAGGGAAGAACCACCACAGCTGTAAAAGTGTGACCACCCCTCTGAGCACACCAGCTTTCCTGCTTTTTTCACCTTCTAGTGACTGTTTCCTCTGAGAAAGCAGGAGCACACAGGGCACAGAAAGAGCTGCGGGGTGTTTGTCATGTGCAGAGGTTTTGGGCATGGCAGAGGTTTCTGGGACCATCGTAAGGCAGATGCGTCGCTTGGACAGCTTGCAGTGGCGGCAGTTTTGGCTACGCAGTCTGAGCGTGCCCCATCCAAGGTCTGGCAAGAGGGGCAGGAGGGGCTCCTGCTTTGGAGCTGCTGTCAAGCGCTATGTGAGAAGGCAGCTGCTCAGCTTCTCTTTCCAACTCACCAGGCGAGTGGCAAAGTCCCTCCTCAGGAGCTGATGGGACCAAGACAGGGCATTGCTTGGTGCCAGCCTGCAAGAAACATGTTCAGATTACAGGGCCACCCCGCAGCAGCAAGGGCCGCCAGCGTGTCGCTGCAGCAGCGCAGAAACGTGTGAGCAGCTCCAGGGACAATCCTGAGGTCATCAGACGCCTGTGGAGGAGGCGCTTGGGTGTGGGAATGGCGTTGCCTCTCTGCCCAACACAGGTGCTGGGGGCACAGGCTGCTGCTGCAGCCGGCCACCCCACTTGACCCTGCAGACCACAGCCCCCAGGCAGTTTTGGGGTGCTGGTGGATGTCAAGAAGGCGCAGCCCTCCTGCGCTGCCCCCACACTAAGCAACTCCTCCCAGACCTCCCCGTGAGGCAGCTGGTGTCTTGAGGGCTTCCGTCCCCGCCACCTTCCCTCCTGAAACTCAGACACCTCCCGCCAGCACCTGGCAAGGGCCGGGGCGGAGCGAGCCCCTGATCTCCGCCGGAATCAACGTCTCCACGGTCCGGGCACTCAGCGGCACCGGCTAGGCAAGAGAGCAAAGAGCCAACGTGAGCAGCTGGTAGCAGGGGCTGCTGCCAAAAGCCCCGTGGTGCTCTACGCAGAGCAGAAACCCCAGGGACACTTACGAGGTTGTAGGAGCCAATGACCTTCACAAGGAGCCGAAGGGAGGCCAGGCGGGTGACGCGGGTCTCCTGGGCTCCTTGGCTTTGCCTGGGCACAGGGCAGGCACAAAGGCAGAGCTCAGTCATAGCCAGCCCTCGCTGCTCGCTCCCCTGACACCAGCCCAGCGCCTCCACACCACCCTCACACAGCAGACCTTCCCACAGCGCTCGCTGGCAGCACCGCTCTGCAACACCCCCGGGTCTGCTGCCTCCGGGCCTCCTCCGTATGGAAATGGGAAGTGGCAGCTTGGGGTCCCAATCCATGCAAGCAAGGAGCTGAGGTGACAGCTCCACGGCCTTGCTGTTCACGTGCCCTCACAAGGTGAAGCACCTCCTGCCGCTCTGCCCAGGAGCTGCCCTGCGCAGAGGGTGTCCCGTTCCCCCACCTCCACCGCTGCATTGCTGGGGGCAGCTCCCCTGGGAGCTCTCCACTGCCTGCAGCCTTGACGCCAGCTGCTGGCAGGCTGAATTCCCCAGCAGGGCTCACCTGAGGATGGCACTGAGCCACAGCTCCTTCACCTCCTGCGACCTGCGGCAAAGAGGAGAAACAGCCTCAGAGCCCGCTGCTCCTCCTCCCTCCTCTGCAGAGGCAGAGGCCCCCAGGCACATCTTGCCCGCTTGGCCCTGCTCCACACGGCCAGACACCAAAGCCCCCACTCGGTGTCCCCTGCTCGGTGTCCCCCAGGTGAGCAGAGCTGCAGGGACGTGGCAGGGGCAGGTGCCTTGTGCACACCTGGAGCTGCTGGTGGGTGCATCTGAAACCCAAGCGGGGCCTCTGCTTTCTCTCCCCACAGCCTGAGCTGAGCCCCAGCAAGCCCACAGAGACCTGAAGGCCAGCACAGTGCTCTTTACCCCCCAGAACAGTCCTGGACGTGTCCCCAAGACTCACCGGAAAGTGACCACGCAGAAGTCACCGGGCCACACGAGGACGAGGCTATTGGCACATTTCAGGCCAAAAACCTCCTCCTCATCTTCCCACTCGCACGCCACCTCATGCTTCCGACACAGCACCCAGAGCTCGCCGAGACGCACTCGGTGCTTCAGGAGGAAGGTGGAGCCGCATCTGCCAGGGGCAAGAGCAGAGTCTGACTTGGAGATTGTGTCATGGGGGCAGCCCCAGCAGCCCTCCAGGGCAGAGCCATTTCCCAGGGGCAGAGCCTTGAGGCAGCCACCCCAAGGCTCAGGCAGAAGAAAGGAGTTTCAGGCCCAGCGCACACAGAAGGCACTTCCAAAAAGTCGCCGCTGGTCAGCAGTGCCAGCAGGCGCTTCATCAGGGGCTGCGAATCAGGACAGCAAAACCAGGAGCCTGCCCCTTTCCTCTTACACCTCCCTGAATTACAGGGAAAGGGTGTTCCTACCCGCAGTGCAGGGACACCCATGCAGAGGACTGCAGGTCATTTGGACACAAGTCCTTGTCGGGAGCAAAGGGCATCCACACATCGCATACGCAGTGAGAATAGGCAGAAGGCCTCCTTCTGGGCAGCCTCCGTGGGGATTTGGCTCCTAGAGGATCCAGATCAGCAATATTTGGCAGTATTGCTGTTTGTTGCAGAGAGATGCTGTTCAGTAAGGAACAAATGCAAAGAGTTTGGCCAAAATCCCTTCTCCTGCCCAGCTGTGGGCACCTCCGTTGGCATTTAGGCTGCTGGGAAAGCACGTGCTGCTTTGCTTGTGCGGCCCTGCCAAGGTTAAAATGAGCCAGCCCCTGTCCACTGATGGCCAGGTGCTGTGCAGGCAGCCCCCAGGAGGCACTTTCTGCTCCCGCGGAAGCAGCTCCGGGGAGGAGCAGTGCCCTGGGGCTGGTGGTAGAGGTGGTAGCAGGAGGAAGGATAGCTGCGGTTGCTAATCTTACTTGAATCTGGTGATGGCGATGGCGTTGGGGAAGAGCAGGATGTGTCTGTCCCTCGTCCTGTGGTGCCGGGTCACCTGCGCCCGGTCACTGAGCAGGAGCTGGGGGCTCCTGCGTGACACAAAGGCGCCAAGCGGCGCCGGGGGCCGGGAAGCTCCCCTGCCCATGAGCCCAAGGCTGGCACCAGGAGCCACGTAGCCAGGGGCCCCGGGCTGTGCCTGCGTGCCAGGAGCGGGGCTGCGAGTGCCCCAGGCGCCGCAGCAGTTGGCCTGGCCCATGGTGCTGCAGCTGGGCAGACGGCTATGGTGTGGCCGTGCCCCACGCCGAGCAGCGCCAGGCACGGGCCGGGCCTGAGCAAGGCTGGGAGCAGTGTCCCTGTGCTGGCAGTGCCGCTGGGCTGGGAGCCTGCGTCTCCCTGCTGCCCTGCGCCGGCACGGCGCCGCACTGGGGCAAGGGGGGGTGCTGGTGACCGTGGCCACCCGGGTGTCACTGCCGCACATTGTGATGCGCCGGCCGGGTCATGGGGCAGAGCTGCGGGTGCGGGCTGGGGGCTGCGGGCACAAAGGGCAGTCTTCTCGGCCGCCCAGCACCTCTTATGACACAGTGACACTGCTGCTGGCTCCCATGATGCCCCCTTTGCTCTCCGCGTCTCAGCCCCACATGCCCAGCGCTGGCTCCTGCCATGGAGAGGGTCGAAGGGACGTGCTCAGAGATGAGCTGCCTTTGTGTGTCCTGGTGGTGGCTGCAGGGAGGCAAATGGTGCCTAGGACAAGGGCCGAGATAGGCTTCATGCTGGAGGAGCTCCCAGCTTCAGCAGCTGGCTCTGTATTGGTGAAAAGCCCCCAGTGCACAGGCCTCCCCACACAGCTGCAACATCGCCTGTTGTCGCTAGCACAGGAGGACTCGAGCTCTGGAGGGGGCAAGCAGCAGGCCCTGTGCACGCTTGAGAACCAGGGCTCAGACGATGCCCCAAATCCCAAGTTCCACGCTTCCTCTGCAGGCAGTCAGCCTAGTGGTCAGCCCCACATTAGTGACCTCCCTCCACTCCAGGTGTCTAAAGGTGGCATCAACATGTGAAGTGGGAATCTCAGCTACAATCCCAGTCTGAGAATGGATTTCAGTTGCCTAAACACTAGCACCAGCATCCACTTGTGATGCCTTCGAAAATTCCTTGCGGTGCCCTGGGATACCCTAATGCCTGTAGACACCCACTTCCAGGCAGCTGAATCCCAGCTTGACTCAGGTCCATCCCAGGAGTCTGCAGAAAGACTCAAAAGACTATGCAGAAGGATTAGGTAGGCTCATGAAAATGCTTGCACACAGGTACTGAAATGTAAGTTCCTACATGTGCAGTCTGCATCTGAGTGCCAGGCCAAATGTTTGTGAAACCTGCCAGGATGGTCTTTCTCAGCCTGCACTGATGCTTGGCTCTTGAGTGGATGCCAAAGTGCTTTGGCTGCAAGTTGCTCTCCTAAATCAAGTGGCTGAGATGTGTGTGGCAGAACAAGAGCTCGCACCTGGCTGGTGCACGAGGCTGTGTTGCTCCATGAGGAAATGTGCCATGGCATAGGGCCCGAGAAGGGGAGGCGGATGCAAGACAATTGGTTGATATTGCCAAGCTCCAGGAGTATCCATCCCAGTGAGCAGGAAGTTGAGCAAAGGGAGCAGGAGACCTGCCTGGATGAACAAGGAGCTCCTGGCCAAACTGCAGCCCAGGAAGGATGTGTTCAGAGGGTGGAAGGAGGCACAAGTCACCTGGGAGGAAGATAGGGACATTGTTGGAGCATTCAGGGCTAGGGCTGGGAAGGTCATCTGGGGTTGAATCTGGCAAGGGATGTGAAGGAGAAGAAGAAGGGCTTCTCTGAAGACATCTGTAACCAAAGGAAGACTAGGGGAAATGTGGTTGTGCTGCCAAAAGGGACAGGGGCTCTGGTGCCAAAGGGCACAGAAAAGGCTGAGGTACTACACGCCTTCTTTGCCTCAGTCTTTGCTGGTAAGAGTGGCCCTCAGCAGTCCCAGGCCCCAGAGACCAGGAGGAAAGTCTGCAGAATGGCTTTCCCTTGATGCAGGAGGATCGGCTTAGGGATTACTGAAGCAAACTCCAGGCCTGGTCAGCCTCCTCTCAATGCCTGGCACGGTGATGGAGCAGCTGCTGCTTGATACCATTTCTAAGCACGTTAGGGGGAAGAAGGTGATCAGGGGCAGTCAGCATGGCTTCACAAAGCGGAAATCATGCTTAACCAACCTGATAGTTTTCCCCGATAGCATGACTGGCTGGGTGGAGGAGGGGAGCAGTGGCTGTTGTCTCCCTTGACTTCAGGAAGGCTTTCCACGCTGTCTCTCATGACATCCTCACAGGCAAGCTGAGCAAGTAGGGGCTGCATGAGCAGATGGTGAGCTGGATTGACAAGTGGCTGAATGGCAGAGCTCTGAGGCTTATGATCAGTGGCACAAAGTCTAGGTGGAGGCCTGTAGCTAGTGGTGAACCCCAGGGCTGAAAGCTGGCTCCAATCCTGTTCCACTTGTTCATCAATGACCTGGATGAAGGGACAGAGTGCACCTCAGCAAGTTTGCTGATGATACAAAACTGAGAGGAGTGTCTGACGCACCAGAGGGCTGTGCTGCCGTTCAGAGGGACCTTGACAGGCTGGAGAAATGGGCAGAGAGGAACTTCATGAAGTTCAATAAAGGGAAGTGCAGAGTCCTGCCCCTGGGCAGGAATAGCCCCATGTAGCACCACAGGCTGGGGGCCAACCTGCTGGAAAGCAGCTCTGCAGAGAAGGACCTGGGAGTCCTGGTAGCCTGCAAGGTGCCCTTGTGGCAAAAAAGGCCAATGGTATTGTGGGCTGCATTAGGAGGAGCACTGACATCGTGGAGGTGATCCTTGCCCTCAGCCCAGGGGAGGCCACAGCTGGAGTGCTGGGTCCAGTCCTGGACTCCCCAGTACAAGAGAGATGTGGAGCTCCTGTAATGAGCCCAGTGAAGGGCTACTAAGATGATGAAGGGATGGGAGCATCTCTCGTATGAGGAAAGGCTGAGAGAGCTGGGACTGTTCAGCCTGGGGAAGAGAAGGCTTGGAAGGATCTTATCAGTGCGTATAAATATCTGAAGGGAGAGTGTAAAGCGGATGGGGCCAGAGTCTTTTCAGTGGTGTCCGATGATAGGATGAGGGGCAATGGGTACAAACTGAAACACAGGCAATTCCATCCATCAAGGAAAAACTTCTTTATTGTGGGGGTGACTGAGCACTGGCACAGGTTGCCCAGAGAGGCTTTTCACGCCATGAAAAGAAAGCAGACTGACAGGGCAAGTCTTCAAGGAAAGAGATGGCAGAAGACAGAAGTTCTCTGTGGATGAGGGGTAAATCTCTTATGAGGCCTGTTGACATTCAGGTCTTGTTTAGTCGTGGTGTTTCTTGAACCCGAACCACTTGAATCCTAGGTGTCCTGGGAACAACTGCAGTCGGAAAATATCCCACCTGCCATGCCTGGGTGCTCCCTGTCTCGAAAGCTGCTTCTGCAGCAGCCTTACCTCTTGGTAACTTCTCTCCCACCTGACTGGTACCTGCTGTTCTCTGGGGGTGGCCCTGGATTCCCAGGCAGAGAGGCATTTCTTCCCCAAATCTTGCTTGCAGTCTCTGGCAACAGCAAGAGCAGTGGTCCCGCTCCTCAGGCACTTCCCCTCCTGCTATGCAGCTATGCCAGGCCATCCAAAGAGACCTGCCGTGCCTGCAGAATTGTATAAAAGGAGCTGTAATACCTGTAGTGCCCATGTGTTTTTCAAGGAGAGACAAGGAGCAGTCAAATAGTCCTGCAGAAAAGTATTTTATTTTCCTTTTTCTCTTTCTCCTTTTTCTGTTTTCTTTCCTTGTTTCTTTTTCCTTTTTCTTCCCTCTTTCC
>NW_026991375.1:2500-12169 GCF_036370855.1 Dromaius novaehollandiae | reverse complement strand
CTCCCAGCCCCGTTAACACCCTTCACTCTCCTCCGCCTGAGCGTTACAGGACTGCCCTTCTCCTCGGCCGGCACTCCCACGTGCCCCGCCCCGCGGCCGCCTCTCTCCCCTTACCCGGCCCCCACGCCGTCCTGCGCTGGGCTCCTCGGCTCGCTGCCCTCGGCCTCGGCCTCCCCCGCCTGCGCGCCCTGCTCCCCCTGCCCCTCGGGGCCATGCGACAGCCCTGCGCGTCCAGCCGCCGCTGCCCGGGCACCCGACGGCCGCTGATTGGACGCCGGACGGCCGCTGATTGGACGCCGGACGGCCGCCGAGCGGCCCCTCGCCCAACGGCCCCCCTCGCCCAACGGCCCCTCGTCCGCGCGCCCAACGGCCCCCCTTGCCCAACGGCCCTTCGCCCGCGCGCCGCGATCGGCGCCCTCAGAGCAGCGGCCCGGGACCTCAGGCAGCGGGAGCGGATCTCGGCTCCGTGAGGGAGCGCGGCTCAGAGGCGGGCCCGGCGCCCCCAGCCATGGGGGGGCAGAACTCCCACTAATACCTGTCATAGTTCAGCGCATGTTCTAGGGGATAACACATCCTATCTGCTATAGAAAAGACCTTCCTAATACGGATGAGTAAACTGCAGTAGGCAGAAATTACAGTTATTTCAAATAACAAAGGTTTGTAAAAAATACATACAACAGAATTCCAATAGCTAAATTGAGTTAAGATGTAACAAATGTCAGACTAATTGTAAATGTTTCAGTGTTTCAAAAAGAGATTTGGATAAATTATGCTCATCCCTTATGTGAGATTAGCTTTGCTACTTAATTTTTATGGAGGTTCTTATAGAAGGTCTTCGGCATTCCTTCATCCACAGCATCTGATGTTCAAATATTAACATTTTTCAGTTGTGGTGCCTTAATTTATAAATAAACAGAGGGCCTGAAAATTCAGGAGCCAAGAGGTGCCAGGCAGACGCTGCAGAAATTAATAGAAGTTTATATAGAGGCTATTTTGGATGATACTGTTGTGTTTCTACTTGGGGAACATTTTTAAATGGATTAATCTTCAAGTGGAAATTGTGAACAAGTGGCTACCTGACAGAGGGTTTTTTTTTGGTTTTTGTTTTTTTTTTCCGCCTCTCCTCTTTGCCCTTATAGGTGAAACTGAGCACAAACTGAATCATATTGTCTGCTGCAAAAAGAAGTCATCCAACCCCATCTTTATCTGTCATCTCGTTACAGCATGCTCATGCTTCTGTATGAGCTCATTGTTAGAAGTTTTTTAAAAAGATCTATTATATATAAAAATATATATGTATTGAAAGGTGCTAATCGACCTCAAGCAGGTCACGTGACTGGTCATGCAGATCTAAAATCATATCAGATTTTTTTTAAAAATCTTCAATATATGCAGATGTTATACGGAATTTCTTACCAGTGTAATAATGCTATACTGATGAATAAACAATCCTGCAGGTTTTTAAGGACGAGGTCAGCAATACTTCCCACCGTGGCTTGGTTTTGTCTCCTTTTTGTACACAGCATAATGCACAACGCATTTTTGTCTAACTCTCAGTAGCCGTTGCTTAAAAATATGGTTCAAACTGTAAAGGTGTGCTTTTAAAATGAGTTAATGCCAGACCCTTCTGGACCAGAGTTTTGTATCACTAATTAAAAAAACTGTTACAAAGTCTACGGTCAATCAGATTTGTATGATATTTTATAAAAATGCTTAGAATAATCAGTCTGTCTACAGTGTTTCTAGGGCACCTACCTCCTCAGCACGCAAGTGCTGAGAATGCTACAGATGTTTTCTGTGTAATTGTGGGTTTATTTGTACAAAATGTGCAGTTCGCTGTGACATGCACTGGGACAGAATAGGTCTGTTTGCTTAAAGCTGATCAAGAAACGCTTTCGTAAATGGCCTTCCCTTGTAATTATGTTTATTGCCCTTTCAGATACGTCGCTGGTTTTAGATAAAGACTTTTTTTTATTATTTGGGGTACTTTATAAGAAGTTAAGGTACAACCACGTAGCCTGTTTCACTGTTTTAAGTTGGAACGCTAACTTCCAGTGAGCACTAATCAGTTTGCCTTATTCCATTAAAAGGGTTTTCTTTTAATTCTTTTGCTTAATGTTCCTAAAAACCATGCTCTGTAAACTGAGTTAGACGACAAACCCCTAGAGCTGACGTGAAGCTGCTGCTCAGTCGTGCTTCAAGCGGCCGCCTTCTGCCCCGACTGCTGTAGCACTGACGTCCCACCATCTCCGCCCCGCTGCTGCTGGTGGCAGGGGGAGGGCACGCTCGAGTTCTGACCTCAGATATACTGCTGTTTAATCGAGACAGTCCAATCCACTGGCACACCCTGGCGTTTGTATATGGACCTCCTTACTTGTCTTCAAATGTGCGGGGTTTTAAAATTGTTGCCTGGAGTAGGTTACATCTCTTGTGTGTGTTAGATCGAACCAAAGAAGCCTCCAGCCATGCCCAAATGCTGCTCCTAAAGCCTGCCTTCCAGTCCTTACAAAATCCCTGCAGGATTAAATGTATTAACTTTTTTATTTTTGTACAGTTTCTAACTGATTTTTGCTAGTGATGTTAATTGAATTAAGTTTATTTGGGGCGTCTGAGTAGCTACTCCATTTAAATAAACTGGTGACTTTCCTTTTATGTTGGAAAAAAAAAGAAAAAAAAGAAAAAAATAGAAAAAAAGGAAACCCAAAGTGTGCCTCTCAGATTTAAGGGTTTCTGGTTACATTTATTCTTAAGACCAGCAATGATTCTTTATATACAAAGATATGTTTTCCTCATTTTTTATTACTGTTAAAGAAAAAGTAAAGAATAAAAACCTCTTTCTTTGCTCTGGACCCAGTAATTGCGCTGGTACATAAACGCACTGAGAAAACAAACTTTTGTTTGAAACTTTTGTAACAACTTATGACTGTTTTTGTATATCAAAGTTGATTCTTTTCAAAATATTTGGATCTAGTTTCTAAGTTATTTTAGTGTTTTATATGTTACCAAAAAACTACTTTGAATTGTTCACCAGCATCCTGAGTTATCTGTAATGCAACGGTGACACACAATAGGCTTAAAGCTACCTGGAGTAGCTTGTAAGGCCTCTCTCTTTTCCTTCCTTCCTTAGCAACTTGATTGATTACAATAATATCACAGATTACCTGAAACCCCTTCCTTTATAACTAGATCCTCCTTCCTTCCACATTTAATTGCTATTAGTGTGAAGAAACTGTTGAAATGGGCATTTTAATATAAGTATGGCTTAAAAGATAAAAATGAGGAAAAAGCAAAAAAAAAATAATTATATAGAAGGTTATCTGTGGGTCTGTGAGATATGGCTGTGGAAAGATATTGTAGTAGTTTTAACACTATTGTTATTACCTTTTAAATCATTTATCCAATAAAATAAGGAAAAAGAATCACCATTTCTTTTTATGTTTCTCTGCTTAATTGTGTGGCTTGGTCAGTTTTTTTGTTTGTTTTTATTGGAACATTTGAAATTGGTGTTTTAGATGCTAATGATGTTAGGAATATTTCTCTGAGATTAACTCAGTCTTTTCATTTTGCCTACTGTAGGAACAAATTGGACAGGTGCAGCTTGCAGTCTAATTCAGAAGTGAGTCACTGAACACTCCAACTTATATCAGCATTTCAGGTCCAGTTTTGTACTTTTTATGTCTAACTTTAAACACTGAATTATGTCCAGCATTGGGCCTCTTCCTCTCTGAGAGGTGGAAGTGGTTCTGACTTTCACAGAACGCAGCTTGGTTGCAGAACCAGTTACACTGGTGTGACCAATACGCTTCCCCGCGCTACAATAGGAACATTATTCAACAGGATAAATAGTACTAAGTTGAAAAATGAATTCATGCAGCAAAATTTATGTCAAATAATATCTTCAAGGAAATAATTTCAGTATACTTTCTTCATATTAATCTCATAGTAGAAGGTGTAATTTTAAAGAATATCAAGGTTTGCGTTGCCATGAGCGATTTATTTCATGTCGTGTCCAGCTAATGGGTACATTAGTCATGTTGTTAAAGAATAGCGAACCGAAACTGTCTAGAGGTAGCCGCTTAGCACAACTTCTATGAAACTTGCTTAGCATGAGGCGCTAAATTTGCTGAAGCCTTAGGCCGCACTTAGATAAAATAATGAACTTTTACTTAGTCCAGTAAGAAAAGGGCCTCAGAGCTGGTTCAAGCTAGGAAGCTAAGGAAGTTACAAGCGGTCTGCATTCCTGCGTCTCACACTCCGAAAGGGAGGGTGTCAAGGCTTTGAAATAAGACCAGTGCAGGGCATTAGGACCTTGAGGGACAAAGCCTTAGCTCACTGCTGGGGCAGTGATAATTGTTATGCTTTAGAATCACCTCCTCCTCCTCCTCAGGACCTTGAGACACAACAGTAAGACCCAACAAAAACAGAGGTACAACCGTCATCAGAGACCGCAAAAAACAAAAATAAGGAGAAAAACAGCTTACCTCAGAATGACGATGAGACCCAATGAGGAGCAGGAGACCCCAGACCAAAAAATTACTATTGGTCTAACTACCGCGTGAGGGGTGGGAAATGTAAGTTGAAAAAACTGTAATTGCCCAGGATTTGTTTATGTTAGGGTCCCTCTTTGGAGGCACCCAGCTTGAGCTGTAATTATTGCACACGTGTCATTAAAATTTAATTATTTAATTTGTTTTGTTTTGGCTCTGAACTTTTCTGCGGCAACCTAGGGTCGGGCCCTGTTATGGTGGCCGACAAGCCTAATTTCCATAACAATGTTGACCCCATTTTACAGAAAAAAAGTGATCGTTTGGATTTTTCGTTAACTTACGGGGTTCCTTCAATGTATGGTGGGCCAGGGAAGGAAATTTTTTCCCTTCCCCCAAAACTTTTAGTCTAAGGCAGTATGGCCATTTTAAAGTTTTTAATTTGGGAAGGAGATCCAGTGAGAACAGCGTACCAGAACCATTAGTTCAACAGCTGTAACTGTCAGCACTGGTTTTCAGTGTCCCTATAGTAACTCTGGCTTGGTGGCAGAGCTTCCTGGGGTGCCTGGCAGGAGGGGAGGAAGGCTTGGCCATCCTCCTCCCCCCGGCGTGGACAGCTATGCTCATGCTGAAGGGATGTTTGTTTGAGGAGGGAGGAAGGCGTGTGCTCCTGTGAGGCAGCAAAGCCCCCATCCAGCTGTGCTGATGACAAAACACAGTTCCCAAGACAGAGGGAAAACTGACTTCTAAAACCGTGTTTCCTGAATTAAATGTCTGTTGCACTGAGAGACATTTTCTGTTGAGTATGAGTGAAAGGGAACGTACTCCCTCTGTAAGACAATTATTGAGACAAAGCAGAAAATTTTAATGTGCCCCTGCGCATGTTTTTGTCTTTGACTAATCTAAGATTTGTGTCTCCTGTCCATAGGTGCAAATTCTTAAAAAAATAAATAACTAAAAAATCCATGTAATCTTCAGATGTTGAGGATTGATACAGATGTTACTCCACTTGCTTGAAGCCTCTATGTGGAAGATAAAATTTAACTCTGCAGGAAAAAGCTACTTAAGCAAATAGCTTAGACTGTCATTTTAGCATTTTACAGATTTGGTATCATTAGTCTGAAATTGGTAACATCTACCTAGAACTCATAGTTCACTGAGGTGTATACTTAGTGAAACTTCCAGCAAAAGTTCCCTGCTCTTCTTGCTCCTTCAGCCTGCTATGTAGTATTACACTGAAAAGAAACTAACACTGAGCATTAAGGATGCTTCAGAGCTGACAACTTACCTACATTGTTGGTATTAAACAGTGAAAGGCTGACTTAATGATTAGAGTTGCAGAGAGATTTAGAGAATAACTAGCAGTGGCAAGTGAAAAAGAAATTGCTCAGGTTTCCATAAAGCACTTGATGCTTAGGCAGAAGTCTAGTATAATGATTCTGCTTTAAGCATTGTTAGAGAAATGAAGCTGTGGTATTGATTCTGCTCCCAGACTGGTGAAAACCTCCTGCAACGCACATATAATAAACTCCAGTCAGAAAGGTGGGCATATTCAATATTTTCTCTTTCCAGGAACGGTATTTGCCAGGAAACTTACACAATTACATGCTTGCTGGTCTGAGATGGACTGGGTCACAACACTTGCAGTATACCTAAAGGTCCTTTAATTACTGCCAGAAACATTTGTGAAGTGCATTAGAGATGGAACTTCAGTTCAAGTACCTTCGAGTAGTTTTCTGGACAAAGTTTTAGGCTGAAATCTTCAGTACACGTTCTGTTCTATTCTCTGTTGTTCTAGTGAAGTGACATAGAACAGGACAGGAAATAAACAACATTCTCTACCAAAGTTGTGGCAAATACAAAAACAAGTGCACAAATTACCCCTTATTTTCAAATGTCACATCATAATGAAGTGGAAGGAGAGTACAGAGAGACATCATATACTGTTTCCTGTGCTTTTCATCCATAAGATATGGACAGGAAGTATTTAAGCAATGATTAAAGGATCTGTCAGCAAGGTAGACTCAGGTTTCTCTTGTGGGGATTGCCAGATAACAGGCACAAGTCCTGCTTGAATGCTTAGACTATCCAGAAATGCTGATAATCGTTGCTCTCTTTTAAAGGAATGGCTACATGCAGAGTAGACCAAGACGAGCATTACAGACAGCTTAGAGGAGAATCCATATTCTTATCTGATTGGTGATTAGCTGTCAAATATTCAAGGCCCCCTAGAAATCTGTTAGTATTACAAATTGAAGTGGAAAGCCAAGTTCAGTTTTCCTACCTAGTTTTACGAAGTCATACGCAAGACGCACACAGTGCCTAGTAGGTCTAGAATAACAAAACTGTACAGTATCCCTTAAAATGCATTTATTTGTTTCAATATAAAGATTTAACAACTATTTGCCCAGTTGGCTGGACTTAGGGTGCAACAACAAAAAAATGGACCAAAATACAAAAACAAATACACAAATTACCCCTTATTTGCAAATGTTACCTCATAACCAAGTTTTAGCACATTAAAAAGTTTACAAAATGTAGAACACTTTTACAAATTATTCAGAACTAACAGCATAGGCGGCAGTTCAGCCCCCCACATCAATCCTTGCCCCTGCCATTCCAGTCTGTGCCTGGATAACATGATGCTTGAATGAGAGAGTTGGGCAACTGGAACTGCAAGTTTCCAAAGACAGCTTTGTGCCTCAGCCCAGTGCATGAGCAGCTCCAGCTCCCCGGCACAGTTGGCTGGCGAGAGTGATGTGGGTGGGCATGCTCGCTGTTCTGCCTGCTGCGTCCTCTGCAGCATTGAGAGAATGACTCGGTTGGTAAATGCAGAAATAATTTTTTTAAAAAGTACAAAATTTACCCTGAAGAAAAATAAAATCAATTTTAAAACCACCTTGGCTTTAACTAAGTTACATTAAAAGCTGCAAGACAGATTTAGAGCAATAGCACTGAGTACAAGATCACAAAACTCAACAGATGTGTTATGTATCTTGTCACTGTAAATATGAAAACATCAAGGTTGACCTCTGTCTGCCTGTTGAAACCTTCCACATACCAGCAGAAGGGCTGACATATGCCCTCTTCCTGATTTTTTGGCCTTTTCAGAGCTTTAACTGCTAAGACTAATTTAATTCATAACAGTCTGCCTCTAGTGAAACAATTGCAACAGCAAAAAAACCCCAGCCCATCTATATTTTTCCATTATCTATAAATGTATAGGAAACCAATGCCTGCAGTTTAGACACAAGACTTAGGACATAAAAGTACAGTGTTTAAATAGTTGCAAATAGCTGTTTCTGAAAGGAAATACAATTAGGTTTTACAAAACATTATCCAATATACAGAAATATCAAAACCCTGACTAAGGCCAGAGATAGAGGGATAGAACTGCTACACTGAGGTACTCTATAATCTTAAGGTGTGCAAATGAACCGCCTGTTCCTGTCTCCCAGCTTCAGCAAGGCAGCACCTGCTTAAGCACAGGTGGGCTTTGCTTATTAGCAGTGTTTGTCAAGCCCTAAGAAGCTGAACCAGAACCAAATATAGGTAGGTGCTCATAGACTGTGGTCTTTCATTGATTTATGTAAGTATGACCAAGAGCTGTTAATTTGCACCCTGCAAAGGCAACAAAGTGGAATTTCTTCTTTGGTGTTTAAATAGAAGAACGCTGAACACATAGACAGAGCTCAAACACTGCACACGCTGTCTGAACCCTTGAAAAGTAGCACTGCACGTGTCCTGGACAGCTAAAGCCTTGGCACCATAATTTTAATGTCCGTTGGCTAGTGCCAGACATTATGGTGGGTGCAGAAGTTTTACTAGCGCCCTCTTGTGCTTTGGAGTGCTGCTTACTCAGTCTGCATTAACAAACTGATCAGTAAACAATTTTATTGTAGTTACTAATGCTGCATGTATGGATGTGCTTGGAGAGTGTCTAAATTTAGACTGTCTTTCACCAACAGAGTAATCAATTCATCATCCTAGTTTTGTTTACTAGCAAGTGTCTCCTATTTTCCTTTTTTTTTTCTTTCTTTTTTTTTTTAAAAAACATAGAGGTCTCTGTTCACACACCTCTGACTACTTAAGAAAAACTTCTCTGCACAGTCTAGCCATCAGCACTGCAGATGATTTTTTTTTTTTTTTCCTGGCAGCGGACAGCAAATCAATCCCAAGATGGAGAGTGAGATTTTTACAATCAGCTTAAACATTTCTAAAACTTGGGCCACTGCTGAAAGGGATAGTCTGTGTCTGGCCACACAGTCCCACTCCTGTTCTGCACCGTGTCGAGTCCTAATGTCTTCCTAACCGTTAACATTGGGACAAAAGAACAATTATGAATATTTGACCAGGAAAAGCCAGGACCATCCTTTTCAATAGTACACTGCACTAGTGCAGTGTAAAACCACATCTCCAGGTACAGTGCATCAGCCAGTTAGTTTGACCTCGATTGTATCCATAATACCACAGGAGATAATGCTGATTAGCTTTCAAGAATAGCAATATAATTTTGCTCTTTAATTTTCAGCATAAATAAGCAAAAAAAAAAAAATCACCCATAAAAATCATAGCTGCCCATAAAACAAGCTATTCAGGGAAAAGAAAATCATCCTCTGTCACTAAAAAGAATAAATTCCATAAGAAGATTAAGTAGTCTGCTTTCCCATTCAAACCAGTATCCTGCAAATTAGACAAATATTTGTCTATCTGAGGAAGGTTCCAAACAGATGCCAGAGATAATTGAGCATAAGGAAAATCAAGTTACATGACACAGTGGCTACAGCAGTTCTTGTTCCCTTTCTGATCCTGTTCTTCCCTGTATGTGAATCATCTTTGCTCAGCTATGCTGATGCAGCTTCTTGGGGAGCCATAGCATAAGACCAGCTGAAAAAATTAAGTTTAAAACTAACCTTGAAAACAAAAAGCGGGGGGCAGCAGAGAGGGAGGGAAAATTTAACTCCCCTCCCTCCCTTCAGCAGTAGAGTGTACAGCTCTTCACAAGCAAGGGAGCCAACACGGCTTACTGTCTAAGAAAAGGGGAGTGCGCCACGGCCTCCCCTCCCTCCTCAACCCAGTTGCATCCTGGCACTGTTTTACAGCAGCTCTGACACTCCTAATAGCCTTTTGACTGTAGCAGTCAATTTAACCCTCTCTCCCCCAAATTCTCACATTCATTTAGTCA